>NC_034608.1:86780216-86788890 GCF_900095145.1 Mus pahari
AAAAAAAAAAAAAAAAACAAAAAAGGGGGGGACGGTTTATTGAGCTTACATTTCCAGATCACAGTCCTTCACTGGAGGAAGCCAGGACAGAAACTCAAGCAGGACAAGAACCTGGAGGCAGGAGCTGAGGCCATGGCAGGGTGCTGCTTGCCGGCTTGTTCCCCGTGGCTTGTTCAGCCTGATTTTTTTCACTAATTTACTTATTTTACATCTTGACCACAGTTTCCCCTCCCTCCTCTCCCCACAGTTCCCCCCCACCTCCTTCTCTTCCCCACTCCTACCCACTCCTCCTGTTTCTCTTCAGAAAAGGGCAGGCCTCCCATGCATATCAACCAGCCATGGCATTTCAACTTGTAGTAGGACTAGGCGCAGCCTCTTCTATTAAGGCTGAACAGGGCAACCTAGTAGATGGAAAGGGCCCCAAAGACAGGTAGCAGAGTGAGAGCCAGCCCCTGCTCCTGCTGTTTACAAGAAGACTAAGCGCGTCCATCACATATGTTCACGGAACCTGGGTCAGTCCATGCAGTCTCTCTGGTTGGCAGTTCATTCTCTATGAGTCCATATGGGCCCAGATTGATGGCTTCTGTGGGTCTTCTTGTGGTGTGTTTTACCCTTCTGGCTCCTACAATCCTTCCTCCTCTGTTCTGCAGGATTCCCCAAGCTCTGCCTAATGTTTGGCTGTGGGTCTCTGCATCTGTTTCTATCAGTTGCTGGATGAAACCTCTCTGATGGCAATTGGGCTAGACACCAACCT
The DNA here is from genome assembly GCF_900095145.1 of Mus pahari. Classification (NCBI taxonomy): domain Eukaryota; kingdom Metazoa; phylum Chordata; class Mammalia; order Rodentia; family Muridae; genus Mus; species Mus pahari. The sequence goes on from NC_034608.1 coordinate 86,780,971, forward strand.
AAGTATGGCAGAATATTATTAGGCATCACGTTATTGACGTTTTTGTTGTTGATGTTTTGCCAGTCTTGTTTGGTTCTATCCTAGGTCCCTGGGTTATCCAGCCTTTGGCTGCTGGCCATCCAGGCAATACCAGGGCGTGGGATAACTGTTGTGGCATGGGTCTTGAGCTGGACCAGTCACTGGTTAGCCCTCAACCTCTGTTCCACCTTAACTCCAGCACATCCTGTAAGCAGTATAAATTGTAGGTCAAAATTGTGGCTGGGTTGAAGTCCCAGTCCTTCCACTAAGAGTCTTGTCTAGTTACAGGACATGACCAGTTCAGGTTCCATGTCCCTCACTGTTGGGAGTTTTAGCTAGGGTCACCCTCATAGATTCTTGGCAGTTTCCATTGCCCTAAGTTTCAAGCTCATCCCAGAGATGTTCCCTGATTCAGTTGTCTCTCCAGTACTCTCTCACTGTCCTCCTCCCACCTGATCCCTCCTGTTCCCATCCCCCACCCACCAGCAATGTCTGTTCTGTTCCCCTTTTCAGTGAGATTCACACATGTTTCTTGAGCCCCACTTGTTGCTTAGTTCCTTAGAGCTGTGGACTATAACTTGGTTATCCTTTACTTTATGACTAATGTCCGCTTAGAAATGAGTACAGACCGTGTTTGTCTTTGTGGGCCTGGGTTACCTCACTCAGGATGCCATTTTCTGGTTCTATCCATTTATCTGCAAAATGCATGATGTCCTAGTGGATGTCTAGATTCTACTGCTGTTATGCAGAGGCTGCCCAGAGCTTTTGAGATGGAAAACACTGTAGGGAAACTCCTGCCAGGCCATGTGCTGAGCTTAAGAGTTCCAAGAATGCCCAGCCTCATAAGCAAGAGAGTTCCAGGGAAGAACTCCATAAGGGAAGAATCTTAGGGAAGTGAAATAGGAGTTCCTGAACTTTCTGTAGGCATTCTGGTGGCTTTGCCTCCAAAACACTGCATGATGATAATGTTGCCAGTAGCTTGCATATACTGAGTGAGAGCACCAAGATGCAGCAGTCCTACATTTTGATGCCATTTCTGCTATCTCAAATTGAAGGGAGCCAGGCATGGTGGCTCATGCCTTTAATCCCAGCACTTGGGAGGCAGAGGCAGGCAGATTTCTAAGTTTGAGGCCAGTCTGATCTACAAAGTGAGTTCCAGGACAGCCAAGGCTACACAGAGAAACCCTGTCTTGAAAAAACAAGAAAAAGAAAAAGAAAGAAAGAAAGAAAGAAAGAAAGAAAGAAAGAAAGAAAGAAAGAAAGAAAGAAAGAAAGAAAGAAAGAAAGAAAGAAAGAAAGAAAGAAATTAAAGGGAAAAAACAGGGGGCCAAGTGAGAACTCGTGGGCTCACAGCTATGTTGTATCCATCTATTTTGTGAAGTTCTTTATAGATGTTAAGAGTTCCCTGGTAGAAGCTTTGGTGTCATTTATGTATACTATCATATTATCTGCACATATACTTCGACTTCTGCCCTTCCAATCTGTAGCCCCTTGATCTCCTTTAGTTGTCTATTATTCTAGCTAGAACTGTTGGGAGTCTGCCAAAAGACCTTCACTCACAAAGACCACAAAGACTGACATCGCCGCAAACTGCAAGAGGTTTTTTTTTTTTTTATTGATCCAACACATTGTGGACTCCCCTCAGCACGCAGGCAAGAGGAGAAAACCTGAACAAACAAAGAACACACTTTTTATACCTTGTAAGGGGCAGATTTAGGCAACAGGGCGAGCTGGCTTATTCTCATTGGTGTAGCAAGTGACCCTTGCAGGCATTGGTGGGTTTGCGTGGGGTGACTAGCTTTGGCCTAATGACTCACTCTGCCTGCCCTTATGGTTTTTCTCAGAATTTAGTGGGAGGTGAGGTAGGAGAATTTTTCTGCAAACTGTTATTTTTTGTTATGGTTATTTTTTTGAGAACAGCTAATCTTGTTTTGGCAGCTATAGACTTGGTCTGGTCATTTTGACCACTAAAACTATACAGTTTGGAAAGTCCCTTCAGAGGGGGGAAGGGGCTAGGTGGTCTTGAATTTATTTTGGATTCTACAGAACTTTAAGTACTATATTGAATATATATGGAGAGGGTGGGCAGCCTTGTCTTATCCCTGATTTTAGTGGAACTGCTTAAGTCTCTCTTCATTTAATTTAATGTTCAATTGCTTCTCGGCCTTTTGGCTAAGACCAAGTGTAGTATCTGTCCTTATCGGTTTAATTTGGCTGTTTGCTTGTTGTAAATTGTCTTTATTAAGTTTAGGTAGGGCCTCATATCCTTGATCTCTCCCAGACTTTTATCATGAAGGAGTGTTGGATTTTGTCAAAGGTATTTTCAGCATCTAATCAGATGATCACATGGGTTTTTTTCTTTCAGTTTGTTTACATGGTGTATAAATTTACAGATTTTCATATGTCGGACCATCCCTGGATCTCTGGCATGAAGCCTACTTGATCATGGTAGATGATGTCTTTGATGTGTTCTTTGATTCAGTTTGTGAGTATTTTATTGAGTATTTTTACATATATGTTCGTGAGGGAAACTGGTCTGAAATTTTCTTTGTTTGGTCTTTGTGTGGTTTAGGTATTAGGGTGACTGTGGTCCGATAAAATTAATTTGGCAGTGTTCCTTCTGTTTCTATTTTGTGGAATAGTTTAAGGAGTGTTGGTTAGCTTTTCTTTGAAAGCCTGGTAGAATTCCCAGGTAAAACTATCTGGCTTGGGCTTTTTTCTTTTTTTTGGTTGGGAGACTTTTAATGACTGCTTCTATTTCTTTATTGGTTGTGGGACTATTTAAATTGTTTGCCTGATTTTGATTTAACTTTGGTAAGTGGTATCTATCAAGAAAATCATCCTTTTTAAAAATAATTTCCAGTTTTGTGGAGTATAAGCTTTTGAAGTAAGACCTAATAATTCTTTGGATTTCTCCAGTGTCTGTGGTTATGTCTCCCTTTTCATTTCTTTTTTTTTTAAAGATTTATTTATTTATTTATTATATGCAAGTACACTGTAGCTGTCTTCAGACACCCCAGAAGAGGGAGTCAGATCTTGTTAAGGATGGTTGTGAGCCACCATGTGGTTGCTGGGATTTGAACTCTGCACCTTTGGAAGAGCAGTCGGGTGCTCTTACCCGCTGAGCCATCTCACCAGCCCTCCCTTTTCATTTCTGACTTTATTAATTTGGATATTCTCTTTCTGCCTTTTCATTTGTTTCTCTCTCGTTGATTAGCTCTTTGCTTCACTGAGTCTTTGTATTGTTTGCTTTGTTTCTCTTTTATTGACTTCAGCCCTGAGTTTGTTTCCTGCCATCTTCTCCTCTTGGATGTGTTTGCTTCCTTTTGTTGTAGAGATTTCAAATGAGCTCTTCTGTCACTAGTATGTGATCTCACTAACTTCTCTATGAAAGTGCTTCATGCTATGAACTTTCCTCTTAGCACTTCTTTTATTGTGTCTCATAAGTTTGGGAATACTTCGTTTTCGTTGAATTCTAGAAAGTCTTTCATTTCTTTATTTCTTCCCTGACCCAGAGATCATTAAGTAGAAAGGTGTTCAATTTCTATGAGTGTGTAAGCCTTCTGTTGTTTCTGTTGTTGTTGAAATCCACCTTTAATCCACGGTGGTCTGATAAGATATAATCTTCTTGTATCTGTTAAGGTTTGCTTTGTGACAGAGTATGTGGTCAATTTTGAAGAAGGTCCCATGAGGTACTGAGAAGAAAGAACATTCTTCTGTGTTTGGATAAAATGTTCTATAGCTGTGTTAGGTAGGTTTATTCATTACACCCGCTTGCACTCACTTTGCCAGCACATACATTAACATTTACTTCTTTGAGATTCTAGCTTATAGAGAAGACCAGCTAGAATACCCAGCCTCGAGGAACTGAGCAACTACTAAATTCTTGGACTTCTCTTCCAGAGGTATTCCATCTCCAGGACTCCCTCAGTGGTTTGTTTTTGTTTTGTTTTGCTTTTGTTTTTGTTTTATTGCTTCTATCTTCATTTTCAGGTCTTGAACAGTTTTGTTCATCTCGTTCACCTGTTTGGTTGTATTTTCCTGGATTTCTCTAAGGGATTTACTCATTTCCTCTTTAAGAGCCTGTATCATCTTCAAAGGAATGGATTTAAGGTCATTTTTTCATGTTTCAGCTGTGTTTGAATATCTCGGGCTTGCTGTAGTAGGACACCAGGGCTCCAGGGGTACCATATTTCCCTGACTTTTGTTGATTTTGTTCTTACAATGGCCTCTAGTCATCTGGGTTTAGGGATGTTATAGATTTAGGTGCTGATTTCAGAGTTTACCCTTATGAGGTGGATTTCTGGGGTGTTTTTCCCTTGGTTTCTGTTTCTTCTCTGGTCTTTTGGCCTGAGTGAACTCAGGTTCTGGTGACCACTGAGTCTTCAGATACAGTAGGACTCTCCATTGGGGTTTTTATGATCAACATTGTCTCTAGAATTCCAAGTACCTGTGTGGCCTCTGGAAAAGCAGAAGCCAGTGTTGTGGGCCAGAATATGGAGACTAGAGGAAGGACTACAGTTAGGGACTGTCGGGTATGCTTTAAGGGGAGTTGGCAGGAAGAGGGCAGTGTCTTAGCTGGAGTCCCTAGTTTCATCAACCTGCTGTCTTATAGAATCTAGAATGACCAGCCCAGGGATGGCATCACCCACAATGGACTGGGATCTCCTCCATTGCTCACTAATTGAGAATCTCATAGAAGCATTTCTTCAACTGGAGCTCCTTTTTCTCTGATGACTCTAGCTTGTATCAAGTTGACAAACAAAACCAGCCAGTACAGGGTCTAAGTTGCCAAGGCTGGCCCTACACTCACTCAGTAGTCCAAGCTGACCTGGAAATGACAATCTTCCTGAATCACCCTCCCAAGTAGCCTATGCCTCCTTTTCCAGATTATCCACTTCTGACACTCGTTTACCCCATCCGAAACATCACTCTCTCCTCATGCTATGCAAACTAGACGGATAAATGGAAGAATAGATGAATAGATAGATAGATAGATCGATGCAAAACATACATACATACACAGAGAGACAGATGATGGATGTATGATAGACAGGTGATAGATAACATATACGTAGATGATGAATAGATAGATGATTGACAGATAGGAGATAGATGATACATTATTGAGAAATGATACATAGAGATAGGTGATCAATAAATAGTATAAATTATAGATAGGTAATTGACCAATAGATGATAGAATGAAATACGATAGATGACAGAAAGACAGACAATCAGATATATGCTAAATGATAGATAGATGAAACATGTGTGCAGCCCAGGGCATGGCATGCACTAAGCAAGTGTTCTACCACTGAGCATCAACCCTAGCCCCTAGAAGTTAAGTTCTTGTGCATGTGTGCCCTTAGAAAAATTAAGACAAAGGGAAAAACCAGCTCTCCTAGGCTCTGCTCTCACAAGAAAACAAGCAAAGACTTTAAGTTGTCGGCTGCCTCTGGTTTTGAGTTAATCATCTAAGTTACCCAGAGCTGAGAGATGAAAATGTTTTCCAAAATCTTTTGGGAGGAATTCCAGTCTCAGGGGCTCTACCTCCCATAACTATTAATTTCCCCTAAACAAAAAAACTGAGAGATAAAAAGAAGGGTCCTGATGCAATGGCACCCCCAGGGGCTCTACCATCAGGGAGCATTTTTAATGACTTCTCAGAGCAAATGAGTAATTTTAACAGAGAAGCTGGTCTCTGAGGTTTGTCAGGAAGACATTCTAGAACAAAGTGTGGGAAATGTGTGTATAGTTCTGGGCAGGTAGGAGGCTGGCCAGGGACTTGGAGACTCCTGGGTATCTCTGTAAGAATAAAAAGGACTCTGGTTCTATACTCAGTTTCATGAATGGGCCAGGTTTGAGGATACACGGGCATTGCAGGGGTGAGTCTCATTTGATTTGTTTCTGTGTTAGGTGTGCATGAGTGTGTGCATGCATTGTACCCACGTGAAGGTCAGAAGATACCATGTAAGAATTAGTTCTCTCCTTTGGGTCCTGGGGATTGAACTCAGGTCATCAGGCTTGACATCAAGCCCTCTTTACCACTAAGCCATCTCCTTGGCCCTTATTCAGTCTCACTCAATCACATTACTGTGAGCCTGGACATACCATACGCCTGTTTTAGAAGTCCACCCTTGAGCTTGCCCAGAGTTGCAGGCCTGGGAAGATGAAATCTGGACAACAGCTGAGGGGGTCACACCCAGAACACATGGGGCAAAGCCTTTTGTCACCTCTACAAACTACTTTGGGCTCATGGGAATTTTTATTTTATCTTTTAGTGTGTGTGTGTGTGTGTGTGTGTGTGTGTGTGTGTGTGGTGGTGGTGAAGGTTGTACATGTGAGCTCAGGTGTCCTCAGAGCTCAGGTGTCCTCAGAGACCAAGGCATGGAATCCTCCGGAGCTGGCTGTATGCTGCCTGTTGTGGGTGCTGGGAACTAAACTTGGGTCCTCTGCAAGAGGGACACCTGCTTTCAATTACTCAGTCATCTCTCCAGCCCCACCAGAGTAATATTTTAAATATCACTTTAGGGTTGGTTTTAATTTAAACCAACTACAGGGTGGGTAGAGCCCTGTTTCTCCATCTGAATTTCAAAGAAATTAAAACAATTTTGTGGAACCGAGGCTGAAGCTCAGTTGCAGAGTACTTGTAGCTCAGTTGTAAAGTGCTTGTAGCTCAGTGGGTAGAATGCTTGTGGCTCAGGTGGTAGAGCGCTTGCCTAGCACGCACAAGTCCTGGGGTCCATCCCCCACACAACATCAACTAGAAAGATGCATGGTTGTTCAAGCCCTTGGAAGACGGAAGGCAGGGGAATGAGGACTTCCAAGTCAACCTTAGCTACATAGTGAGTTCAAGGCCACACTGATTATAGGAGAGTGTCTCAAAAGTGAAAAATAGGAAACATTCCGGTAACGGTAGTCTCCAGAGCCTGGTGCTGTCAGGGGTGGATCTAAAGAAGGCTCTCTGGCACGGAGCCAAGCCTGGCACCTCTCCGTGTTTCGTATTTTCAACATCAGACTTTAAACTCAACAGCAAGGGAGAAGATGTGAAAGGAAAGATTGTTAAAATCAATCCAAGAAACCTGTGACACAGGGCTTTCATCCAGCTGCTCAGAGGCTGAGGCAGGATTGCAAGTTTAAAGCCTGCCTGGGGTAAAGAGTGAGTTCCAGTCTAGCCTGTGAAAGTTAGTGAGATCCTGTTTCAAAATGTAAAAACAGAAAAGGTCAAAAGAGGGCCGACAAGATGGCTCAGCGTGTAGAGGACCTTGCTGCCAAGTCTGTGGCCAGGGGTAGAAAAAGCCGACTCCAACAAGTTGTCCTCTGACGCACACCTGTGGGCTGTGGCACGCACTCCTGCACACAGTTATGTAAGAGAGCAAAAAGAGGAAGAAAAAGACACAAGAAAAGTCCAAAGAGGCCTGGGGTGGAGCTCACTGGCAGGGCACCTGCCCATATGCAACTCACTGTATCTGGTCGTGTGGCAGGGACCGTTCACCCTGGGGAAGCCATCACTCCATTTGAAACAAGGAAATAATCCCTGGGGAGGGTGGTGTTAAGTGAATGAAAGGGGTTTCCCAGTGACCCATGTAAAGGCAGGAGAGAACGCCACAAAGTTGTCCTCTAACCTACACACACACACACACAATAACAAGAAAACTGTAAAAAGAGCCCTCCCAAGATCTACACACACCCCGCCTAACTGCAGAGGGTAGATTTGATGCGTAGAAGCATGAATTTTCTCCCCCACCCCCAGCCTCCAGGGATCCAGGCCCCTCTTCTGGACTCTGTAGGCATTGCACACAAGTGTGTGTGTGTGTGTGTGTGTGTGTGTGTGTGTGTGTGTGTGTGCGTGCCTCTACATGTAATTGATAGTAAAAGCTTTTTTTTTTGGGGGGGGGG
>NC_034608.1:86788927-86793846 GCF_900095145.1 Mus pahari
TGAGTGTGTGACTGTAAGTTCATTCTTTCCCGTTTACAGAATAATAATTGATAGTAAAAGCTTTTTTTTTTGGGGGGGGGGTCGAGACTGGGTTTCTCTGTGTAGCCCTGGCTGTCCTGGAACTCACTCTGTAGACCAGGCTGGCCTCAGACTCAGAAATCCTCCTGCCTCTGCCTCCTGAGTGCTGGGATTAAAGGCGTGCGCCGCCACGCCCGGCTGTAAAAGCTTTTTAAAACCCTATTACAAGTGCACCCTGCAGGAGCCTCCAGGGCCTGGTGAGGTGGGCTTTCCACTAGCAGTGGGGCCGTCCAAACACCGTAGGAGGTGACAGGAAGTGAGGGGATGTGTGATTAAATGTCTCAGTATCTATAACTGGTAAGTCATTGAGACATCCCCAGGTGTTCTTCATGGCAGGGACCCAACATCCCACAGCCAGCAGGCCTGAGCTCACCTCGTGCTGCTGACAGAGCCTGGATGGCTATCTACGACAGCGTATATCCATCAGCTGAGAAGACCCAGGACAGATTCAGGTGAGTTCTGTGAGGGAGTTGGGGGTAAAGGGACACAGGGCTAAGGCATCCATGGATGAGAGGCACTTTCTGCCTTGGAACAGGAAGAATTTTTATTTTTATTACGTGTTAATTTTTTATAGTCACACCATATGTGTAGAGGTCAGAAAACACCTTTTGGGAGTCACCAAAGGTTCCACCATGCGAATCCTGAGGCTCTAACTCGGGTTCCACCATGTGAATCCTGAGGCTCTAACTTGGGTTCCACCATGTGAATCCTGAAGCTATAACTCGGGTTCTCGAGTTTGGCTACAAGGTCCTTCACTTGCTGAACCATCTTTCTCCCTGGGAAGAAAACTTAAACAGAGATGCTAAAAGTGACCTGATTCAGGCAGAAGAACAATGGCTGATCTGGGGAGCAGGCTTGACTTTGTCCCAGGGACAAACTCAGGTCTTCAGCTTGGCAGAAAGAGCCCTTGCTCAGTAACCCATCTTGCTAGCCCTCATCTACCTTAAAATGTCAATGGTACCAAGGTTCAGAACCATTTTAAAGGTTCTTTATGTCATCAGCAGGGAGGTAACAGAGGTATAACCCCAAGTCACTCACAGTGGATGACTTAATTTTTTTTTTTTTGTTAAGATTACTGATTGACCATGGGGGGGGGGGTGCAGTGCCTGCAGCGGCCAAAAGAAGGCACCAGATCATCAGCACTTTAGGGGACTGTGGGCTGTTCATTTACTAGTGCTGGGGAGACACTCTATGCCCTCTGCAAGAGCGATGTATGCTCTTACCCACTGAGCCGTCTCTCCGGCCCACATTCTCTTCATCTTTTAGTGGCCTCCACTCAGGCAAACCCAGGACTTGTGATTTGAGCTGGGCTCTTAACTATAGGAAGAGGGCAAGCAAAAAGCTGAGTGGGTAAAGGTGTTTGTGACAAGCCAACTCTAGCAATCTGTCCCACCCCCACCTCCACTCCCACCCCCACCCCCACAAGTGGAAGGAATGAATGGGCTGTACAACATTGTGCTCTGACCTCCACATGCACGCATGGAAACCCACAGGCACACACACACGCGTACACACACACACACACACACATGCAGGCACACACACACACTAAACGATTTTTTTTGAAAAATAGAAAGCCCTTTAAGTACAAAAGGAATGCAAATAGGATGGCATGGGTGTGGGCTCCTCTGCAAAAGACAGTTCGCTGAGATAGTTCTGCTGTTATTCTTTTTTTTAAAGATTTATTTATTATATGTAAGTACACTGTGGCTGTCTTCAGACACTCCAGAAGAGGGCGTCAGATCTTGTTACGGATGGTTGTGAGCCACCATGTGGTTGCTGGGATTTGAACTCCGTACCTTCGGAAGAGCAGTCGGGTGCTCTTACCCACTGAGCCATCACACCAGCCCCTCTGCTGTTATTCTTAAGCACAAATGTTAAAGAAAAAGAGAGAATTTCTCAGAAAGGAAGTAAGGGGATGCACCCATGTGTGGCTACCACAGAAGAGTCATAGTGAGTGTCTCGGCACCCGCTGTATACGCCAGGTTGGTGGCTCTCAAACTACACCTCAGAAAGTTATTATGAAGATTGGTTGTCTTTCCCCTCTCTATCTTGATCCGTGTAATTTTTTTAGATCAGATCCAGACCACCTTGGGTGGAATTATAATCTGATAAACCCCTGGGTCACTGGGGTTGCACAAGGAAGTGAGAATGTGCCTTTTACTGTGAGAGTCCTAGAAAAGTGCATGTTTCCTGCCAGTGCGGAAGCAGCTGGTAACCGTCAGGATTCTTGCTTCACAGCCATACACCTCTCCTTACTCTCCATCCTTCAACATCACATATTGTCCTGCAATCGAACAAGACAGACACTTTACCTTATTTAATTCCTTTAACAGTTAATGGACAGATAAAGTTGTGCATATTTAAGACATGCGACTTTCTGATTTACATATGCCTTGGGTTGGTCGTGTTATTAGGAGCAGTTTAATTAACACATTAATCTCCATTTAGGCTTTCCCTGGGGAGCCTTATAAAGGCTCAGCCAGCCAGCAGCTGCTTAGTCAGCCTCAGTGACCCCCCTTCCATCCACTGCTCTGCTTCCAGGGTTGGTTGCTTCACTGGTTGGTGTGTAGGTAGTCAACCGGTTGGTTGGGTTGGGGACTATTTTGTGGGTTTTGGTTTTTAGGGTTATTTATTTTATTTCATGTGTATAAGTGTTTTGCCTGCATCTATGTCTGTGCACCATGTGTGTGCCTTGTACCCTCAGTGACCAGAAGAGGGCACTGGATCCTCTGGAATTGGGGTACGCTCTGCCCCAGCGGTCTCGCAGCCCCTTGGTTAGCCTCCCAGCTCTTCAGGGTTCACCTGCTTCAGAGCTTCCTTGTCAGCCATCTACCCCTGCGGCTACTTGTCACAAATCCCCTTATCCCAGTAAATCAAAATTCTAGACGTTTATAATTAATCAGTCAAGTTTATAGATCAATAAATTCTCAATTCGCAAGATGCCCACACAATAATTTTAGAGCCAATTGATAATGGTACAAGCTGCCCACCTAGATTAGACAAGGTACCCCATTTATTCTAACCTTTTATAATATTCATAGCTACCTGTGGCTATTTAAAGCCATGTGGGTCGGGCAGTGGTGGCCTTTAATCCCAGCACTTGGGAGGCAGAGGCAAGCAGATTTCTGAGTTCGAGGCCAGCCTGGTCTACAAAGTGAGTTCCAGAACAGCCAGGGCTACACAGAGAAACCCTGCCTCGAAAAACCAAAAACCAAACCAAACCAAACCAAACAAAAAAGCCATTCAGAATCTGGATCATCTTCCTCTTCTTCCGTCTCTCCATCTTCCTTCCTTCTCCTCTCTTCCTGTCCCTGTCTCTGAAACTCTCAGCTCCACCTCCCTTTTCCTTGTCCAATCACAAGTTTCTTGTTGTACTAATATTTAAATTAATTGGGGGAAATTCTGCTACAGCACCACATGGGTGCTGGGAACCCAGGTCCTCCGCAAGAGTAGCCAATGGGTCTGGAGGTTTGGTTACAACTGTGGTTGGGTGGTTGGCTGTCTGTTGAATTTGGGTTTTGTTATTCTTATGGCTGGCTGACTGCTTGGATTAGCTTTGTGTTTTTCTTCCTGCTGTCGTTGGCTGGTTGGTGTGGGCTGTTGTTCTCCGAGACAAAGTCTCACTCTGTAACCCAGGCTAGCCTCAAATTCATGACAATCCTCCTGCCTCAGCTTCCTTCGTACTGAGGTTATAGGCATGTTCCACTACATTCGACCCATTTTTCTGTCTCTGGTTGTCGTTGACTGCTCCATTTCCTCATGAAAGTTATGGTGGGAAATAGCTGTCTTTCTGTGCCTGAATTACATCACTTAAGGTCATACTCTTGAGAGGTTCACTATGAAATAAAAAACCTAAAGAATAAAAATTTCCAATTCCTAGGAACCAAACTGGGGCCTCGTAGGAAGCCACTGACAATAGGCTGTTGGTCAGTGCTGGCCCTGACTTAGGGAGATAAGGCAAGAACAGAGCTGGTTACTGAAACTCTTCAAGGTCTCATCAAATATAATGACACTAACTTAGCAACCAGTCAAAACTGCACTATTATCACTGCTGTGCCCCCTACCAATCATATTAGAGGTTACGTACCCTTCTAGAAGATTCCCCTAGCCCTGCACAAAGGGGCCTGCAAAGCCCTCAAGTCACCCACATTTTGATGAGTGATCTACCCCCTACATGCTGGTAATTTCTGCAGAATAAACACTCTTTGCCTTTGCATACTTTTTGAGTCTGGGATCTTCCTTCAGTGATTCTTGAACCCTAACATTCTCAAGGTTCACCTACACCTTCCCTGTAGTTATGATTATTAATAAATCCCAGCAGTGGCTAGCTACCTGCCTCAATGGTCTAGGTTCCTGAATGAAAGACACACACACACACACACACACACACACACACACACACACACGCGCGCACAGCCTTTATATTTTAATATGCCTTAATCGGCATAATAGATGAGTCACTGCCTAATCTCCACTGCTGTTAGACTCCTCCTGCCAATAATCCCGAGTCAATACTTACTAAATTCTGTGTTCTATCTTGGCTGCTCCAGATCCTGTTAGGCAGCCCTCTGGGCCGAACTCTCCTGACTCCTTCACGTGATGGCCATGCCTCTCTGCCCTGCACTCTTCTCAGGCTTGTTTCTCTCCTTTCCTCCACACTGTCCCGGCACAGCAGATCTCCTCTTCTCCCTCCTCCTCGTCCCAATCCTGGGAAATCCTGAACCAACTGGGGGTGGGGCAGGTTCACAGAAGCTACATGCAGATACTCTCACGCAAGCTACATGCAGATACTCTCACGCAAGCTACATGCAGATACTCTCACGCAAGCTACATGCAGA
>NC_034608.1:86794336-86805468 GCF_900095145.1 Mus pahari
GCAGATACTCTCACGCAAGCTACATGCAGATACTCTCACGCAAGCTACATGCAGATACTCTCACGCAAGCTACATGCAGATACTCTCACGCAAGCAGTTTTTTGGGAACATAGCATTCATAATATAAAAACTACAGTCCCAAGTGGCAGGGTGTCCTTTTTGTGGCTGAGTAATATTCCATTAGAAGCATACATCTCATGCATGCAATCCCAGTTTTCACCCTTCCTTCCTCGACACGGGTTATTTCCTGCCTTAGCTCCTATGGCTGATCATGCAATGGAGCAGTTCTGTCTTACACATACTGACTTTGTTTCCTTTGGATATTTACCCACTACTGGGGCTGCTGGATCCTACAGTGGGTTTGCTTCTTATTATCTGAGGAAGTTCCAGAGAGCTGTCACGTGGCAGCCAAGCCATGTTACCCTTGATTCCTTTGGATAAATCCTGAGGGGCACAGCTGAATCACATAGTAATTCTAGTTCCAGGTTTGGTTTTGTTTTTTCAGAAAACCCCAGACTGTCTTCTCTGGTACCTGTACTGGTTTGCACTCCACAGTGTGTAAGGGTCCCCACATCCTCACCAGCCTTTGATATTTTCTTGGTTACAGCCACTCTCCCTGGGGTGAGGTGGAGTCTTCATGTCCCTTGGGTTGGGTTTGCAGTCAGGGTCTCACATAGTCCAGATTGTCTTTGAATTCCTGATCCTCCTGCCTCAGTCTCCTGAGTGCTGGAATGACAAGCATTGTGTGACATTATTACCGGGGACATGAACAAATATCTATTCACGGCAGATAGGAAACTGACAACAGGCCAAATTACAGATATTCACTAAAATCCAACTTGGTGAACCCTTAGTTTTATTGGGGTTACATACAGGAGTGTGGATGAGGGGTTACTTAGAGAAGCAAAAATGACTCCAAAATAGCTTTATCACTGAAGTCCACCCCAGCATAGTGACAGCTCACAGAGCTCACTGCACAGCTTATGGGCAGCTCAGCAGGCTAGAGAGTATCCCTTCCTGGTGCCTCAGTCGTCCAAACACCTTCCAGGCACCTGTGGGGTCTCTCAGCAGGCCTTGTACCTCAGGCACACTTGAGGAAGGAAGAGCCTAGTGAATCTTGTCACTCTGGGGGACTTCCTGAAGCTTTTGGGTTGTTTACTTCCTGTGCTTAAGGAGCTCCCCTGGGAGCCAGAAAGTTCCAATCTCAGAGGAACCTGCCAGGCTTGCTGTGCCCCCACTTTCTCCAAGGAGTTTTTGGTTTACATTTCCCTAGAAGTTGAGGAGGCTGAATGTCATTTTTATGCATTTGTTGATCTTTTGTTTTTCTTCTTTGAGAACAGTCCATTCAATCCATGCCCCTGTGTTGACTGGCAGCTTGGTTTCCTTGATTAATGTGTTTTGAGATCTTCATATAGTCAAGAGAGTAACACCTGTCAGGCAACTGCTGTCAAAGACTCTTCCCAAGTGACGGGCTACTCGCCCTGAATCATGAATCTCTTTTGTGACATCTGTAAGATGTTGGGTTGGTTTTACTCTAGTTTCTTTGTTCCTATCTTCCCAAAGGGCTCTGAGCTTTCTGGAATCATCTCCTTGGTTTTTTTCACCCCCAGGTTTCTTTTTATGTTTTAGATTCGTTTCTTATTTATGTGGATGTATATGTGTCTATGTGTGGGTATGTGCACATGTGCACGTGTGCAGTGCCCATGGAGGCCAGCAGAGGGCATTGGGTCCCCTGTAGCTGGAGTTACGTATAGTTTTAAGCCACCATATGGGTGCTAGGAAGCCAACTCTAGTCTTTGGAAAAAACAACAAGCACTGTTGACCAGTGAGCCGTCTCTCCTGCCTCCAACCTCCAGGTTTCCATGCGTCCTTTAATGGCAAAGACACTGTAAAAACATAAATAACTGTCATCAGAGCTCAAAAGAGTGAAGGAATGTGTGGTGTAACTTTTCCTGGGGAGAGTGAACAAATGTCTATTCACCCCAGATAGAGCACCTACAACAGGAAGAATAAATAACTCTACTCAAGTCTATCCTGGGAATCAGTGGACTTTACGTCTTCGGTGGAGGGGATGAGTTCTAAGACCAGTAAAGAAGGGAGATCCCACCCTCCGAAACAGGCAGTGGGCGGGGAAACTTAGGCTGTTGGTTGACCGAAGCAATCGCTTCTCGGCCTTTTGGCTAAGATCAAGTGTGGTTGACTGAAGTACTTATCTGGAGTTTGTTGACTTGTGAGAGGTGGATCCAAGTCTCATGACTCCCTGAAGCTTACAAGAATTTTTTTTTTNNNNTTTTTTGAGACAGGGTTTCTCTGTATAGCCCTGGCTGTCCTGGAACTCACTCTGTAGACCAGACTGGCCTCGAACTCAGAAATCTGCCTGCCTCTGCCTCCCGAGTGCTGGGATTAAAGGCGTGCACCACCACGCCTGGCTAAGAATTTTTATACATTTACAAAAAAGAATAAGTAAAAGTTTTAGGAAAAAAAAAAGCATTACCACTGCTTGTAATTTGTACTGAAATCCACATTGTAAAAAGGACAGCAGATTCATGCCTTTGAGTCATAATAAAAGCTTGGGGACCCCAAAAAATGATTTGAGGTTAAAAGCATTAATACTTTTTCTCCTGTCTAGAGGAGTGGAGGTGGAGATTGGACAGAAGTGACTCCAACACGGCTGAGAAGTGTTTTTAAGTCTATACTTAGAAGACAACCAAAGAAAATTTTGAGCTTGTGACTATGACTGTAGGAACACTGCTTTACCAGAGCTACATTAATAGCTAGTCAGAGGTGCATGTTCAAACTGTGAGCTTTGAAATCTTATTATAACAAGAGCACAGAAGGGGAAAGAAACCTGAAGCATTTCTCATTTTTATATACCTTAAATACTTTCTTAGACCCTCACAAAATACATAAACCTTATACCTTTTCCTTCCATCCACTCATTTACCATGAGACACAGGTGTTTGATTACTGATAGCAGTCATTGCAAAACAAGTTCCTTTAAATAAAGAAATAGTAAGATAGATAGATAGATAGATAGATAGATAGATAGATAGATAGATAGATAGATAGACGGACAGATAGATAGATGGATAAACAGACCTATTTTGTGAGTTTCAGCTGGAGACCTAGTGGCTTTGGAAAGGTGAGGCCTGACTTTGCCTGAGAAATGAACTAACCAGGTCGCTGCAGTCTTGGGGAGAGGAGCTACTTTGCATGCTGTTGTTAACATAAAGCTACAGTTAGGGTCAACACCATAGGAGATCTGAGGAAGATTAGTTATAGCAGGAATATAATCCAAGCGGCCTTTGTGTCAATTAAAATAACAGATTTACCACAACTTGGATGGCTTGCTCTATGCTCCCATGGTCTCGGTGGTCTTGATGACTTTTGGGGGCACAGAAGTAGTAAGTCTTAAGCTGTCACGGGACAATATAACATCTTCAGCTGCTGCACAGGGCAACAATAAGCTTTCAGTTGCCAGACTCAGAAGGTCTAAGGGAATTTTCCTGTGGAGAATGAACTCGAGAAAACTGATATACTCTGATGAGGCAGAGTAGAGCAGTCAGTCCAACAGTGGTCACAATTTAGGCAGGGCACTGGCAATGGGTGAGGCATGGGGCAGTTCCTCCCAGTGGTTAGAGTCTGTGCTTCATCACCTTCTTTGGAGACCTTAGGGTTGCTGCTAGGATCTGGCATCTGTCTCTCGTGGGAAGCCTTTTCTATTAAACAGTTTAAATTCAGCAGATCTCTGAAGACTCTGAGGACCATTGTCTGCCTGATTTTAAACAAGCTTTACTTGCTTTTAGTTACTTAATTCTGCTTACTTGCTTTAGGCTTAATCTTGAAAAGGTATACAGGAAGCTAAACAAAGCTTTATTGTATTTGGCATGATTATGAGCCTAGTTCTGAAAACATTGAAGAATTTGGTCACTTATGGTGACTGAGTACTAACTTGCATGTCTTAATTATTTTGAGCAGTTTACAAGTCATTACTCAGATTAGGGCTTCACAGCTTCGTCCCTCTTAAGTTTGAGACTTAAAATTTTGAGTTGAAGATTTAATTGAAGATCCTT
This sequence comes from Mus pahari, assembly GCF_900095145.1. Taxonomy (NCBI): domain Eukaryota; kingdom Metazoa; phylum Chordata; class Mammalia; order Rodentia; family Muridae; genus Mus; species Mus pahari. The sequence goes on from NC_034608.1 coordinate 86,798,410, forward strand.
TAGCATCAAAAATAAAACTTCTAACCATAAATACAGTCCATAGGGAGTCCAGGAACTTTTCTGACCTTTCCATAGTCCACCATTACAGAATATCAGGTTTTTCATGACTCAGTTTCTCCAAATAGCTAAAGATTTTTAAAAAGTTAGCAAGGGCAAAGAAGCCAGACACACATTTTCCAGTCAGTTACTGTTAACCTGAGTACACCTTAGGAATTTAAAAACCTTATCAAACATATCTTATTCATCAAACGTGTTCCTTATTTAACATTTTCTAGAAGCCTGGTATTGAGCACTTAGCAAAGAAATAAGTGGTTAGAAATAACTCTCTAAATCAGCTTTTGTTAACGGGAGTAGACCTTTATAACCTTAGGAATTTATCATATAGTAATTCATTCTAATCCAAAGTGGTTTTGGAGACCTGTTTTTGACTCCTTAGTCTACAGAGGAGACTGGCTTTGTAGGCTCTGCCTTAGCTGCTTTATACCCTGTGGTCATCTTAATCAAGATGGTGGTGAAGTCATATATTGTGAACCCGTTTTTTAACCTTAGTAAATAAAGATGACTACCAGACACATGGGTGCTTCCATCCTGATGAGAGCATCAGCTAAGATGAAGGCAAGTCACATGGGTGCTGATTAAAAACATCTATTTTCCTAAACAAGAGATGAATCTAAGTTACATACAGTAAGTAGATCTATTTTTCTAAATAAGAGTTGAATCACATACAGCAAATTAAGATTCAACCTTTTGCCATAAGTTTTAAGCTAAATTTTTATTACAAAATTTTAATCACACCCAATAAAGTTAGAATAGCCTGAGGTGAGAGCATTTACACAAAATTGTCTTAAAAGATTTCTTGAGAGCAGGGTACAGAGAAATCATAAAGGCAAAAGATTCTGAAGAGTAAAAAGTGAAGACTTTGGGGATTATAGAGAAGGAAATATTAGATATCAGAATCTGGGAATCATTTGTTTATGTGGTGGCAGAAGTTACTATAGTTTGGAAGAATTTGAAAATGGAGTGTATTATTTTTTGACCATTTATTGAGCTGAACTGAGGCAGAGCTGTTTGCAGTAAGACAGCAAGGATTTAATGAAATCCCTGAATCCCAGGAGAAAAGGAGAAAAGGTCACAAAATGATCTCCCCAGAGGCAGAGCTCCTTTAAGCTCCAGGAGGGAGCTGAGAGACAGTGAACAATGTAGCCATGAGGGAAGAGGGCTACAAATAGAGAGGATTCCAATATTATTGTAGAGGCCACAATTGCATTGAGAAACTGAGGGGCTGGAGCTCCTAGGGGGAGGTGAGGAAGCTCCAGGAAGGAACTGAGAGCCGTGAAGGAGAGGTGAAAGCAACTGAAGAGCTGGACTGGGGACCTTTTGAGATAAGGTAGGGTTCCAATAGAGCAATGGTTCTCAACCCTCCATACACTGGGACCCTTTAATACAATTCGTCATGTTGTAGTGACCCCCAATCATAAAATTATTTTTGTTGCTACTTCATAACTGTAAATTTGCTACTGTTATGAATTGTAATGTAAATGTTTTTGAAGATAGAGGTTTGCCAAAGGGGTAGTAACTCACAGGTTAAGAACCACTAAAACAGGCAAAGATGTAAGTCTTGCCCACATGATGGCTGCTCCAGAAAGCATAGGAGGCTGCAGGAGCCAGAGAGAAGACTTCCCACATAGGTGAGGAGCGGCCCGTAGTTAGAGAAGGCTGGGCAAAGAAGCAGCTACAGAGACTGACCAGAATTTGAAGTCAGTTTTGGTGGGTGGCAGAAAATAATGATCCATGCCTCCCTTAGGAAAGTCCACCAGCAGCTGGGTTCAGAGAGGCCAAGTCCCATGGAAGGCAACTCACACATGCTTCTCCCGTGTTCTAGGTTCCAGATGAATGAAAAAAAAAATGAGGACATGACAGCTCCCGGTATGGTTGAGGTGAGGGTTTGTTGTACACATGAGGGTGAGCCCAGCCAGGGGCACCTGGGAAAGTCGAAATTAAACAGGACAACAGGAGGGGGGAGGGCAGAGTCTGCTTTTAAACAGACACCTCACTCAGCCATTGACCAGGTCTTGGTAAAAACCTAACATTCTTGGGGTGATTTACATAAACATGGGGCACTTCCAGACAACCTTGACAAAGTGGGTAACTACTTAACAAAGCTGCATCTCTAAGAATTGTGTCCCCTGATCACACCCTGAAACACTCTACCACTTCTGTGGCCTAGCAGAGGACTCTTACCAATCTTGGCAACATTTCCTGGGCCTTGGGAGTTTCAACAGGAAGAAACGATGCATGACAAAAAAAAAAAAAAAAAATGGGTTGGGAAAAGATAACCAAGAGGAGGTGATAAGGAGCCAGTGCCTTTGTTAGGGTTCAAGAACCACTTAAGAAAGACCCCCAGACTCAGATGGTATGCAAGAACAAAGACTGTTTATTCTGCAGAAACAACCAGCACGCAGGGATCACCACCACTTCAAAATGGTAACCCAGACAAAGATACCCAGGCCTCTTTTATGATAGGACTGCATTAAGGCCCTTCTGATGTCAAAACTGCAATGAGAACTTTGCTGGTCTTCAAGTGTCATGAGTTAATTGCTTCTGAGACAGCAACCAAGAGCACATTCCAAGAGGTTGTAAAACCATTAACCAACGATCATAAAAAGGGAACTAAGGATTTACTATAGGTGCAAGGACAGAAGATAAAATATTGACTGGGTTTATCTATACAAAACTTCAAGGATAACTTAGTTATGGTCTTTAACTCTCCATGAGCCTGTAGAGCTAGTGACAGAAGATAAATGTTTAGCCAGATAATTACTATTAATGGACATTCTCTGTTGTAAACTTCTTATTCAATTTATGACCTGAATTTATGTGCAAATTTGTGGTGAACTTTTTACCATGTGATCATGCACTCTGGAAGTCGTACAAGTGCTAAGGACAAAGACTGGAGACAGGCCTCCCTCCTCTTTTCGTCCTGGGACTTCAACTAGAAGTGAAATACCAGAGACTGCAGCTTCCGGCCTCAGAACAACCCAGACAGACATGTCAGCTACAGAAGCAAAGTGACTTAGACTTAAGATAGGAACATGTTTTAGTATGATATTTGTAGGGTTAGGTAGTGTAAAACCTCATTGATGGGTGTCAGGATGCCCCAGATGGGCTGCATTCCTGCGTCATGAATGATTAACCACAGGATGGGCTGCCCAGCACAGATGGCCTATCCTGAGATATCTCACATTCATGTGTCTATCTTCAGGCTGTTCCTCAGGTCAGGGATTTTACTGTCTTGTTCCTGGACTTTGGGGTCTGCTGTTGGAACAGATGGCTTATGGCCTAGTTTCTAAGTAGAGACAAAATGGGATGAATGGACCCCTTCACCTTCAATGGTTAGAAGTCATGAAGATCAGCTTCAAAAGAAGCAAGACAAAAGTGGAGAGAGGAGGGCAGCTGAGTAGAGGGCTCGTCCTCTGTGTATGCAGGTCAGAAGACAGCTTGCGGGAGTTGGTTCTTTCCTGCCACCATGCTGTCCTCAGGACTTGAACTGAAGTTGTTGGGGTCATGGAGCACTAATAATGAGGAAAGGATCACCAAAATCAGAAATAAAACAAAAGCAACTTTATTCACCACAGGAAAATGCTTCTAGACAGTTAGGGTTGAGGTCAGGGTTGGAGATGACACAATGATCTTGGAAGGGCTCAACCAGTCTCCTTTTAAAACATAAACCCAGGAGCAGATGTTCAGGGCTAATAAAGAAGGAATTGGAAAGTCGGGGGTTAGTTCTTGAGCCCTGAGTGTAGCAGCAAGTAGGGTGGCAGTACAGTCTCAGGCTACTCTAAGACAGCATCTCATCTCAATGTTCATGGGGCTCACACAGCCCACGTGGATTCACTGCAACCGAAAGAATGTAGGGCTTGTGCAGTAAGATGGGGATGGCAGACCAATGCCTGGAATTGATCTGGGCTCTTCAAAGTCACCAAACTTGACACAAAGCATCTCCGCCCTCTGACCCATCTCACTCGGCCCTTGCCAAAGGTTTATTATTCACTTATTTTATTTTATTTAAAGTCACATGTATGTGTGTGTGAACGCTTTCAGAGGCCAGACTTGCAAAGACCAGAGGTGTCTGATTCCCTAAAGCTAAAGGGTGATTGTGACCCTCTTGGCGTGGGTTCTTGGAACCAAAGTTAGGTCTTCTGGAGGAGCAACACGTGCCCTTACTGAGCCATCCCTCCAGCCCTGAGCCAAGTGTTTTTGATGAAGCTCAGCAAAGATGTGTTAGAGAAAAGCAAGTCAGATAGTCTGGACAGTATCCATAGTAACAGGCATGGGGACCTGGGTGCCAAATGGCCTCTAGGCTCAGACCCTGATGTCTAAAGTTTCCCAGATCCTATGGATACACGCAGAGTAGGTGTCTGTTTGGTGCTCCAAAGTCAGCCTGTCTGTGCTTCTAGATGTGTCCCAGTCAACTACAATAGCTGCATCTTCCACACAGACATGCTCAGCACTAGAGGTGAGAATCATGAACACTACTGCAAGATGCTCTGAGCTCAAAGGGAGGGGAGGTTGAGGGACAGATGGCCACACATTCATACACACTCAACATAGCACTGCCTGCTCTGAGCTAGCTGCAGGCTGGGAGATAGCTCTGTCAGAAAAGAAAGGCATGCAAGCATGAGGACCTGTCTTCAATCCTAGTGGAAGAGAGAAAGACTATTCCAGATTGTTCTCTGGCCACCATATATGCATGGGCATACAATAGAGAGAGGGAGTGAAAACAAGTATACTGGCAGATGCGTATAATCCCAGCTCTGTGGAGGCTGGCGTATAATCCCAGCTCTGTGGAGGCTGAGTGGCCAGCCCCTTGGTTTGCTGAGCAGCCAGCCTAGCCTTCCTTGCACGCTCCAAGCCAGGGAGAGACCTGACTCAAAACTAAGATGGACAGCACAGCACCTAAGGGACAGCGCCAAAGACTGACATGTAGCCTACACACACACACACACACACACACACACACACGCACACATACANACACATATATACACACATACACACACAGAGAGATATATACACAAATATGCACACATATACATCATACACATATACATACACATACATACAAGCACACATATACAAACAACAAAAAAGAAAATCAAAACAAACTAAAGAAAAAACAATAAAAACAAAACAAAAATTATCAATCAAATGTGCACAAACATGCAGTATGTTTGAGTTGAACAACTACTTCATACACACATATATTCATACATACACACATATACATACACACACAAAACCACATGCATATGTACAAATATGTGCACACACAAACACACACATGCATACACCCAGAAACAGTCCATCCCAAATATCCATTCCTTGCTGTTCTTGATTTTCAGATCTCTCTGCTGAGGATATGGAAATGAGTCTCCCTTCACAGTTCCAGACATTTCTTGATCGACCTTCATTTTTAGGTGTCATCTTGACCTCTTCAAAGTCCCACACCTGCACCAGGGTGTCTGGTGCTGTCTGCTCTGATCTTCAACAGAGCTGACCTATGCTCTCTAGCTTAGCCACAGACTTCAACTGTAGACGCTGGTTGCACTTGCCTGAGAGATAACAGAAACAGAACACCAGGGTAGAACTCTCCATGCTCTGCTAACTGGAGGATTTCAGGCAACGATCCTCCCCTGAGCCACGCCTCCAGCTCCTCCTCCAGCCCCTCACTGGTAGGAGCCTGGATTTACTCATAAGTTTTTATCCCCTTGGGAAACTCCAGGAGGCCACCAAACAGTTGCAGTGTGATGTAAAATTATCCCAATGGGACCCTACCGAATCTTCTGTAGACAGTAATGCGCCTGGGGGATGGGGACTTCTAATGTGTCATCAACTTCAGATTTCATCCTCGTGGGGCTCTTCAGCTACACAGGGCCCCATCTTGTCCTGTTCTTCCTCATGGCCACCATGTTCATCATTGGCCTGCTAGGCAACATGATCCTGCTTTTTTTGATTGCCACAGACTCCAGGCTCCACACACCCATGTACTTCCTGCTCAGTCAACTCTCACTTCTGGATGTCGGCTTCCCACTGGTTACCATCCCCAAAATGGTGGCTGAGTTCCTGCAAGGAGAGAATGTCATAAGCTTTGGGGGATGTGCCACCCAGATGTTCTTCCTCATGCTCATGGGTGTCTCTGAGGGTGTCCTTCTGTCCCTCATGTCTTATGACCGCTACGTGGCCGTATGCCACCCCCTGCATTACCAGGTGCTCATGAGAAGCCAAGTGTGTCTGGTGATGGTGGGTGCATCCTGGTTCTCAGGTGCCTTGGTGGCCTCGATCCAGACCTCCATCACCCTGCAGTTCCCCTACTGTGCCTCACACACCGTGGACCACTTCTTCTGTGAGCTGCCAGCTCTCCTCAAGCTGTCTTGTGCAGACACATCAGCCTATGAGTTGGCGCTCTCCATCTCTGGGGTGCTGATCTTACTGCTACCCCTGTCTCTCATCTTCACCTCCTATGGCCACGTTCTGGGAGCTGTACTGCTCATGCGCTCAGCTGAAGCTAGACACAAGGCTTTCACCACGTGCTCTTCACATGTGACTGTAGTGGGTCTCTTTTACGGGGCAGCTGTATTCATGTACATGGTCCCAGGCAGCTACCACAGCCCAAAACAGGACAATGTGGTATCCCTCTTCTACAGCCTCATCACCCCTACCCTCAACCCCCTCATCTACAGCTTGAGAAACAGAGAAGTTCGAATGTCCTTGGTCAAGGTCATGGGCAGGTCTGACTTCAGGGTGAAGCGATGATGTCCTTCGATCCTGGTTTTCCCTAGGAGCCTCCTTTATGGCTGGGCACATGCAAGGTTCGAGGCAACTGGCCAGCTGCCTCCTCCAGCATGCACTTCTCATTTCTGTGTGCATTTGTAAAAAACTAGAAATGATACCCCAGCATGGGGCAGATGCCTATCTTCCCTGAACTGTCCCGCGCTATCGTCTTGCCAGCAAGAATGCACGTGGACACCAGGATCCTTCTGCAGCACAGCATTTATTGCA
>NC_034608.1:86805618-86806707 GCF_900095145.1 Mus pahari
TAGTTAGACTAGCCAGCCTAGTTAGACTAGCCAGCCTAGTTAGTTAGACTAGCCAGCCTAGTTAGACTACCCAGCCTAGTTAGACTAGCCACCTCTGAGTTTTACTGAGAGACCTTGACTCAAAGGGTAAGATGACTTCAGCCTCCGGCTTCCACATATGTGTGCACCCACACATGCAAAAACATGCATACACACATGAAAAGTAGAGAAAATGATGATTAATAAAAATTTAAAAGTAATTCAAGGAGGCCCAGGTGGTAGATCCCAGCACTTGAGAGACAGAGTCAGGTTCTGTGAGTTCAAGGTCACCCTGGTTTACAGAGGGAGTTCCAGGACAACCAGGGTTACACAAAGAAACACTATCTAAAAAGAACAAACCAAAAAAGGTAATTAAAGGTCATTTTTATTGAATGAATAAGTCAAGGGAAGTCAAGGGACTTATTGAATTGAGCCCAACCTAGGCTACATGATATTACTTCTTTAAAAAAAAAAAAAAAAAAAAAAAAAAAAACTTTTTAAATAGGGGAAGGGCAGATGGCTCAGTTGTTTAGGGCACCTGCTGCCCTTCCAGAAAACCTAAGTTTGGTTCCCAGCACCCACATCTCACGGCTCACAACTGCCTGTAACTCTAGCTCAAGGAGAGCAAATGCCCTCTTCCAGCCTCCTTGGGCACTCACACACGTATGGCATATACACAGAGACATGGAATAAATGCTTTGTAAATTATTTAAATAAGAGAGCAGGTTTTCTAGACTGGGCATGTTGGAACATGCCTATCATTGGGGAGGTAGAGGCAGGAGGATCAAGATTTCACAATTGGCCTTCAGAGATGGCTGCTGCCCTTAAGTGCTTGACGCACAAGCCAGAGACATGGGTTCAGATTCCCAGAGCCAATGCAATATCAGCCTTCAAAGGCACAGATGGATCCCGGCAAGATCGCTAGTTAGACTAGCCAGCCTAGTTAGTTAGACTAGCGAGCCTAGTTAGACTAGCCAGCCTAGTTAGACTAGCCAACCTAGTTAGTTAGACTAGCCAACCTAGTTAGACTAGCCAGCCTAGTTAGTTAGACTAGCCAGCCTAGTTAGACTA
>NC_034608.1:86806892-86813475 GCF_900095145.1 Mus pahari
CAGGCCTAAAGGCTTGGATGCAGTCCTGAGACAAAGAGTTTCACGGAAACTCGGTCTCCTGAAAACTTGGCACAAATGCTCCAAACCTGTCCTTGCATTAGCCAGTGTATGGATCTGTGTGCTTTCTTTCAGTATTGTTTTATTATAGGTGCCTCCAAGAAATGATTTTACTAATACCTAAATCAGGTTGAACTCTACTGCTTGGCCTTCACCAATGTCCTAGGCAGTCCTTGAGCTGACCCTGGGCTTGGAATTTCATAAGAATGTTATTCATCCAGACGAAATGCCCCAGGGTTGACAGTAAGTAATCAGGCATTTCAGTTTACCAGATAGGAGCTAGAAATCTCAGGGCAAGCTTAGTAAAATAAACTTAGAATTCTCATTACAGACATGAATGGCAGCCTACATTACATGATAGTAGATAGAAGGTGGGTTGTGGTTTAAGGAAGAACTACAGTATTGTATTATTCATGAAAGGGTTAGTAGGAATAGCATAATTAGGTATTTACTAAGGGACCCCTGGTGGTGGGTTTAACAATAGACTAGCATTGCATCAGACCATTCACCTGGCTCCTGTGTTTAGCTGATCTTAGATAGGGCTGTTCCTATCTCAGTTGTAAACACTGCCTGGCTCCTGACAGTTTTTTATGTATGCATTTTGTTTGTTTTGTGTAAAGAACCATTATGCATCTTGATGTACCTTGGCAGATGTATTCACCTTTCTTGTTTTTCTTCGGTATTATAAGTCTGATGCTCACTTTGAGAAATTACATTCAGATGCAGCACTTTCTCTGGTGTTCACATCTGTTTGTCACTTTTCACCAACTTCCTGCCCACCTGTACTGAGACCCTGATTCTCCCACAGGTGGAAGGACTGACTGAGTCCAGTCTGTGGCAATTGATAGATGAGGCTCTTCAGTCTCATATTCACATAACCATAAACCTCTTTTCCTTCTAACTTATCAGTCTATGGCATTGTTATAGAAACAGAAAGTAAACAGAAGCAGCTACCTATAGCCAAGACTGAATATTTTTGCACAGCCTAAGAGGGACTGTTATCTGGTGATTTCTTCCAAACTGGAACATCACTTTCTAGAGGAAGAATGAAGGCCCGTATCACTCAGGAAATAAAACTTACAAGTCTCAGGAAACTCTTCATATTTACAGGATTTTCAAGGTCCCTTCCTCAAGAGTATAAACCAGTAAGAACCTCGAGGGTGGAGACTCTGGGGTGGAGCTGCCTGCAACTTGTGCAGCTTTTGTGAGTTGTCACCCATCCTATGATGAGCTTTGGTAGTCCCCTTTGAGTCATGAACTCATTGGTTCTCTAAGCCATACTGGGTAGAGTAATTTCTTTGGGCTGTGGTCAGTGCCTGTCCGAAGTAGACAAACCTTTATTCGCTTTTCTCCATGATGATCAGAGACAATAGGAGTCCCAGAGGCAAAGGTGTGGGTAACATCTCAGCAAAATGGTAAACACTGGGACCTTCAGAATAGCTGTTAAGGCTGTGGAAAAGAACTCTAAAAATATGAGTTCAAAAATATAAATTTTTCGCCAGGCGTGGTGGCACACGGCTTTAATCCCAGCACTTGGGAGGCAGAGGCAGGCGGATTTCTGAGTTCGAGTCCAGCCTGGTCTACAAAGTGAGTTCCAGGACAGCCAAGGATATACAGAGAGACCCTATCTCGAAAAACCAATACATATTGAGCTATCTTGAGCAGAATATAGCCCGTCAGCTTGGATCCACAATTTAACTTCAAGTCATTTGTTTTGCCACTTTCAGACACTCTTCCTCAGAACCTCTTTCCAAACCAAGGCTAGTCCTTGGCAAAAATCTAAATAGATTTGTTTGTAAATTACTTATTACTTTACTTATTTAGTCTTATTTCTTATTACTTTACTTATTTGGCCAGAGGACAACTTGAAGTAGTCAGTTCTTTCTTTCCACCATGTTGATCCCAAGGCTCAAAATCAAGTCAGCCTTGACGGTAAGCACCTTTGCCTGGTGTTCTCAAATACTCAGTGTCATGAAAGTGCAAGGAAAGTTGAGTTCCTTGGGTGAAAAGGCACAAGGTACATGGCCCTGGTTAGTTTCTGTTAACTTGACACAACTAGGGTCATCTGAGAGGAAGGAATCACAGTTGAGAAAACGCATTCCCTAAGATGCACGAGCCTGGGGGTGGTCTTAATTGATGATTGATGTGGGAAGACCATACCAATCATGGGCTGGTGGTCCTGGGTATGACAAGAAGAGAGCAGGCTTAGCAAACCCAGGGGAGCAAGCTAGAAAGCTGCACCCCTCCACAAGCCCCTGCCTCCAGGTTTCTCCTTTTAAGTGTGATTTGGGATATGTAAACCAAATGAATCCTTTTCTCCCCAAGTTCCTTTAGGTCATGGTGTTCTAATCATAGCATTAGAAAACAAGCTAAGCAACTAGATGGACCCAACCAGACAGGAAAAGAAACATTAACTATGGTCATTGAAGCCAGAAGTGAATGTCCACACCAGTCTTCTAAGCCCTAAAGTGGCTTATGGCAGGGATGTGGAGAGTTCTAAGACAGCCTAAGCTACCTAGCTAGACCTTACCACAAAACATAATCAGGCAACCCTGCCATGGTGGCACAGCTGTCATTCCACAACCAAGGAGGTTGAGGTAGGAGAATAGTCAGGCCTGGCCAGCCCGAGCTGCCTAGCGCTACCCTGTCTCACTCACAGAGTGGCAGGATAGAAGAGATGTCTGTAATATGACATGAACACACTGACATTGCCTTGAACCATGACTCCACAAAATCTTGACTAATTTGAAAACGATTGTAGCTAGGTGTGTGTGTGTTCCATGGAAGAGTGTTTTCCTGGCATGTGAGGCTTCTTGGGTTCATCAACTGCACAGGAAAAGGGGAGGGGAGGGGAGGGGAGCAGAGGGAAAGGGAGTGAGAAGAGGAATAGGGAAAAGATGAAGAAGGAAGAAGGGGAGGGAAGGGGGAGAGAGGAGGGAAGATGAAAAAGAAGGAGCCCATAGAGGGGAGTAGGTGCCTTCCAAGGTTGAAGCAGCAGGGCTCTGTGCTGTGCTTCTCCCCGCGGCCGCTAAGAGGCGCTGCGCCCCCTCCAAGCCTCGCAGCCAAGAGCTGAGGCTCAGACCCAAGGGTCCAAAACTGAAGGTCCAAAACCCTGGACACCCAGAGGGAAAGGTTTAAAGCCAAGCAATTCGGTGTTTCACAACATCAAAGCATGCGACAAAATTAAAATTCATGAGAGTGCTGAAAGGTCAGGCCCCTAGCATGCTCTTTAGATTCTCTTCAACTGTTGTTGTCTCCACGCAGTGGGGGCAGGCAGGCCTCCAGATCTCAGTGCGCTGCCATAGCTAGCTGCTCTAATGCCTTCCTTCCTTCCTTCCTTCCTTCCTTCCTCCCTTCCTTCCTCCCTCCCTTCCTTCTTCCTTCCTTCCTCCCTCCCTCCCTCCCTCCCTTCCTTCCTCCCTCCCTCCCTCCCTCCCTCCCTCCCTTCTTCCTTCCTCCCTCCCTCCCTCCCTCCCTCCCTTCCTTCTTCCTTCCTTCCTTCCTTCCTTCCTCCCTCCCTCCCTCCCTCCCTCCCTTCCTCGCTCCCTCCCTCCCTCCCTCCCTCCCTCCCTCCCTTTTTAAAAAAGACTTGTGCTGCACTCTGGAGGCAGAGGCAGGCAGATCCACAGCTACACAGAAAACTCTGCCTCAAAAAACAAAAAACAAAGAGTTGTTTTATTTTCACATCAGTGTCTATGTGTTTGTCTGCGGGGTTGGGGCTTGTGCAAGTGTGTGCAGTGCTCTCCAAGTGCAGAGGAAGAACAAGGGTTTATAGGCAGTTGTGAACCACCAGAGCTGGGAACTGAATTCAGACCCTCTGCAAGAGCAGAAAATTCTTACCCACTGAGCTGTCTCTCCAATGTATCCCCCCTCCTCCCTTCCCCAGCCCCTCTCCCTCCCCTCTCTGACAGTGGAGCTGGAACCCAGCACCTCATGTATGCTAGGCATTCTTGGGGTACCCTGACCAGTTCATATTGGGTTAAGGTCCACTGTGGCTTTGAGCAGGACACACAGTGTTCAAATCACAGCGCACCCAGCCCAAAGCCCCTGTGTTCCACTAGGAAAACATGAGGGCAGCGGTCTGTCCACTGCAGCAGCAGCCCCTCTCCAGCCAGCTCCAGACCCCCAGTCCCCGACAGCAGAGGAAGCGCAGCCCCAAGACTCCGTGAGAAACTGCAGGGGTGAGCTCAAGAAGCCACTGCGAACGCCCACAGACTGCAAGGGTGAGCTCAAGAAGCCACGGCGAACGCCCACAGACTGCAGGGGTCAGCTCAAGAAGCCACGGCGAACGCCCACAGACTGCAGGGGTGAGCTCAAGAAGCCACAGCGGACGCCCACAGGTCAGGTTTACAGAGGGCCCAGAGCCAGGGAAATGTTCCTGGAAATGTTCATCCCTGGCTTGGGATGAACAGGGAGCTTGGCAAGCTTGTGGGAGATATGGGGGGACTCCAGCCAGAAAACTGGGACCTCAGAAAGCATGGCTTAGAAGGGGAAGGGAGACTGGCAGGGGTTATAGACAAAGCTAGTGAAGTCAGAGGGGACCTGACCCCACATGAGGTTGGGGTGCACCCACCCCTCAAGGAAGGAAAAGAGCCAACTGCTGTTGCTTTAGAAGTGAGTCAGGGATGCAGCTTTCAAAAGAATGGGGTCAGACTAAGAGGAATAGCAGAGCCTTCCCTCGTGGGGCTCCATTCCCGCCTCACTGAATGATATGAAAATGCTGCGTGCCTGAACACATATGGACAAAACAGAAATCATACCTGCTACAGACTGTGTCCTTCACCTCCAAAAAGTTAATAAATAATATATATGAAGGGTCTATGGCCCTCAGGGAGCAGTAGGAAGCCACAAAGCTATCTGAGGGTTTGAGCAGGTCTAATAGTGTCAAGAGAATTCCACCAAACCATGCTTTTCAAGAGATCCCCAAAGAATCCTAGAGACACTGGCACCAAAGGTGTGGAGGGAAAACCTGGGCAGGAAGTACAGTGCCCTTGGCCCCTAACAAGCTGGCTTGATAGGGACAGAACACAGAACAATTAACCAGTTGATCCTAACAAGACCCTGGGGAACAAGCCAGGCAATGAGGACAGAGGGTAGGCTGCGCTCTGCCAAGGCCTTCCACAGTCTTTTGTAGGGACAGAAAACTGCCTCACTAGTCGCACTCTGTCCAGGACCTTTTCCCAAGAAGAGCTGGCTTACCTCCCGCCAAGCATTCCAAGGCCAGAAGCACACCTCCCAGAGGTGAGTAAAGTGGGGGCGGGGGAGGGACCACACCAGGCAGTGGGCCTGGAGCGTGTAGCCAAGCCTACTGTGTGACCTGAGACAAGTGGCTTTGCCTTTCTGGGCCTCACTTAAGTTGTGTCTATCCAAAAAAAAAAAAAAAAAAGACAAGAAAATGGGGAGTTCTGCCAAGTAGTGAGTACCTGGGTCCTGCGTGTCAGGGTCGCTCCTGTTCTGTCATTCTGAAACAAGGTCGTGTGTAGCCCTGGCTGTTCTGGAGCTTGTCATCCTCCTGCCTCAGCCTTCTGAGTGTTGGAGTGACAGATGAGCCCACCATGCTCAGCTTGTATAGTATGGTATTAAGAGGTTTGGAACAACACAGATTGTGAAGTGTGGGGCCATTGGTAATTTCCTGAGTGTGATGAAGGGGCCTCTACCCACTCTTTGTAAGGAGCTTCTCATGGACACCAGCTACCAGCTACCAGCAGCAGCTCACCTGGAGCCAGGCGCACAGGAAGCCAGTGCAAGATTTTCCACAGCACAGAGGCAGCTCCCTCCCCCTTCACCAGGCGCATTGCAGAGATGAATCCTGGTACCAAGGACACCAGTGAAGGGACAAGCTGAGAGGCAATGGGAGCAGGGAGCCGGGGTGTGGACACCCATGCCTGTCATCCCAATATACAGGATGCTGAGGCAGGATGCCGAATTCCAGACCAGTCTAGACTACAGAGTGAGACTCCATTCCCAAAGAAAAGGCTGACGGTGTGGCACAGTGGAAAAGCAAGCACGTGCCAGCAGAGTCCCTATATTCAGCACTAAATAATAATAATAATAATAATAATAATAGCAATAATACTATTTTAAAAGTGAAAAAAGGAAGGAGAAGAGGAGGGGAGGAGGAAGAGGAAGAAAGAATGAGAAGGGAGAGGAAGAAGAGAGAGAGGGAGGGAGAGAGAGAGAGAGAGAGAGAGAGAGAGAGAGAGAGAGAGAGAGAGGATGGTCAGGGCCCTCCAGCAGCTCTGTTCCTGCCACTGTCCACCCAGTGCCCCACCTTGATAGATGTGACTTCAGTGGGCTGAGGCTGAGCCAGGGGACCCAGAATCAGGCCAAACACAGAGATAGGCTTGATGTCACCTGTAGGGACCTGAACAAGCCCAGCAAGGATCAGGACACCTAAGAGGAGTTAAGGGCCCTGGGGTTACAAGAGCAGTGGCCTTGAGCAAAGAATGGCATTAGGGTCTGAAATGTACTAACTGCTCAGGCACAGCTTAAGAGTGGGAATGTGTGTGTGTGTGTGTGTGTGTGT
>NC_034608.1:86813985-86831180 GCF_900095145.1 Mus pahari
TGTAGCCCTGGCTGTCCTGGAACTCACTCTGTAGACCAGGCTGGCCTCAAACTCAGAAATCTGCCTGCCTCTGCCTCCCAAGTGCTGGGATTACAGGCGTGCGCCACCACGCCCGGCTCAGGCACACACCTTTAATCGCAGCAACCCAGAGGCAAGGGGGAAGCAAATCTTTGTGAGTTCAAGGCCTGGTCTACATAGCAAGTTCCAGGAATGCCAGAACTACATAGAGACCTTGTCTCAAAATAACAAACAAAACAAAAATGTCTGGATGGCAAGTTGTATTCATTATACAAACTAAGGGCAAGACAGTGAGTGGAAGGAAAGCTGTTTTTGTGTGATGTACTTCTGCCCACATCTATCTACAGAGTGCCCCTCCCTCTCCCTCCCCCCTCCCCCTCTCTTCTCTTTCTGTGTGTCTGTGTGTCTGTGTGTGACTGTGTGTCTGTGTGACTGTGTGTGACTGTGTTCTGTGTGACTGTGTGTGACTGTGTGACTGTGTGTGACTGTGTTCTGTGTGACTGTGTATCTGTGTGACTGTGTGTGACTGTGTTCTGTGTGACTGTGTGTGACTGTGTTCTGTGTGACTGTGTGACTGTGTTCTGTGTGACTGTGTGTGACTGTGTTCTGTGTGTCTGTGTGACTGTGTGTCTGTGTGTCTGTGTGAACTGTGTGTCTGTGTGACTGTGTGTGACTGTGTTCTGTGTGTCTGTGTGACTATGTGTGACTGTGTGTCTGTGTGACTGTGTGTGTCTGTGTTCTGTGTGACTGTGTGTGACTGTGTGTCTGTGTGACTGTGTGTGACTGTGTGTCTGTGTGACTGTGTGTGACTGTGTGTCTGTGTGACTGTGTGTGACTGTGTTCTGTGTGACTGTGTGTGACTGTGTGTCTGTGTGACTGTGTGTGACTGTGTGACTGTGTGATGGTATGGAGATCAGAGGAAACTTTGCACACGCTCTCCTCTCCCTCCACCATGTGGGACCTGGGGATCGAACTTGGGTTGTCAGACTTGGCAGCAGGCTCCCTTACCCACTGAGCCAGCTCGCCAGCCTGGATCCCCTCCTTAAGTAGACTTACTTCTGGTCACACACCCAGGGAACGGTGAGCAGGGCATGAACACCTGTGTCATCCAAGCACTGGGAGGTGGAGGCAGGAGAATCAGGAATTCAAGGTCAGCTTCACTACGTATCAAGTGCAAGTCCCACAGGTGGGCTTTTGACAAAAAGACAAAGAAAAATAAAGAAAAGAAAGACAGCAAAAAAAAATGATATGACATCATTGTCCATTACCCCTTGAATCTGGAGCTCCCTGCAAAGACTCACGTGTTGGAGACT
Organism: Mus pahari; assembly: GCF_900095145.1. NCBI lineage: Eukaryota > Metazoa > Chordata > Mammalia > Rodentia > Muridae > Mus > Mus pahari. Next base: position 86,815,317 of record NC_034608.1, read on the forward strand.
AGGCCCTCGGGCTGGAGAATTACTCAGTGGGTAACCATTTGTGCTATCACAAAGGGTCTGTGTGGTTCCCATCACCCGTGTTGGGTGACTCACAGCCACCTGTATGTACTCCCATGCACACATATAGTTATGAATGAAGAGACTGGAGAAGGGCATGATAGTGTGGGCCTATAATCCCAAGATCTGTGAGTTCAAGACCAATCTGGACCATGTCTCAAAAAAATAAAAGACGGGGTCATCAACCTGTGTCACTATGAGGAAATAGTGGCACACGTAGGGGACAGGACCACTGGGAAGAGTCATTGCAATGGATGTTGGCTCCTCCTCCTCTCTTCCTCTGTCCAGGCACAGGGCAGGGACCGGTGCCTCTGAACCTGTGAGCCAGGATAAGCCTTTCCTGCTGTGCATGCATTGAGAGGCTCAAGTGTTGTGTGACAGTATTGGAAATCTGATGACATGCTATCCTAGGCAGATATACCCACTCCCACACAGCATGAGATTTACCTTTTCCTCTTCCAGGAGCCTTATTACTATGGGATTCTAGGCAGGGGCTTTAATGCAGAGGTGAAGCCCCTGCCTAAAGTCCCCCAAGGAGGGGCTGGGGGAGAGGCTCAGGGATCCTGAGTCCTTGCCTAGAATCAACTAGTGATGGGCTCAGGAGGGAGAGTCCTACTTCAAGAGAAAGAAGCAAGACCTACTAGGTGTCTGAGCAAAGGAAAGGAATACAATTCAGAGAAAATACACACACACACACACACACACACACACACATTGTGGTGATTTGTATATGCTTGGCCCAGGAAGTGGCACAATTAGGAGGTATAGCCTTGTTGGAGTAGGTGTGGCCTTGTTGGAGGAAGTGTGTCACTGTGGGGGTGGGCTTTGAGTCCCTCCTAGCCATGCAGGAGCCAGTCTTCTGTTTGCCTTCAGAACAAAATGTAGAACTCATAGCTCCTTCAGCACCATCCTTTCCTGGATACTGCCATACTTCCTGCCACGATAACTGAACCTCCAAAAGTGTAAACCAGCCCTAATTAAATGTTGTCCTTTATAAGAGTGGCCTTGGTCATGGTGTCTCTTTATAGCAATGGAATCCTAAGACACAGACACATGCACATGTGTGTGCGTTCATGCATATAAACACATATATATATACACACACACAAACCAACTGAAGGACAGAATTCAGTCTCAGTTGTCATCATACACAGATTCTTCTGTTCTTCCTGTTATTCTAGGACAGCCATGGAAGGAGCCAATCTCAGTGGGGTGCCCGAGTTCCTGTTGCTAGGCTTGTCACAGGAGCCCAGACAGCAGCGGCTGCTCTTTTCTGCCTTCCTGAGCATGTACCTTCTCACAGGCCTAGGGAACCTGCTCATTGTCCTGGCCATTGCTGCCGATCCCAGGCTGCACACCCCCATGTACTTTTTCCTGGCCAACCTGGCCTTTGTAGATATCTGCTTCACCTCCACCACCATCCCCAAGATGCTGGCCAACCATGTGTCAGGACACAAAGGCATCTCTTACTCTGGGTGCCTCACACAGATGTTCTTCTTCATCTGGTTTGCCGGCATCGACAGCTTCTTACTGACTGCCATGGCCTATGACCGCTTTGTGGCCATCTGTCACCCTCTACATTATACAAGCTCGATCACACCCCGGCTGTGTGGCTTCCTGGTCACTGCATCCTGGGCCTCAGCCTTTGCAAATGCCCTGACCCACACAGTCCTTCTGACTCGCCTCTCGTTCTGTGGCCACAACCAGGTCCCCCACTTCTTCTGTGACCTCAGCCCACTTCTGAAGCTGGCCTGTTCGGATACCTCTCTCAATGACGCTATGGTGTACACTGTGGGCGCGTTGCCCATCATCACCCCCTTCGTGGGCATCTTGACCTCCTACACACGCATCTTCGCAGCAGTGTTGAGGATCCCATCGACGGGAGGGAAATGGAAAGCATTCTCCACCTGTGGCTCCCATCTCTCCGTGGTGTCTCTCTTCTATGGGACACTGATTGGGGTGTACTTCAGTCCCACATCCTCCCACACAGCCCAGAAGGACACAGCAGCTGCAGTGATGTACACTGTGGTCACCCCCATGATGAACCCCTTCATCTATACCCTGAGGAACAGGGACATGAAAGGCGCCCTGGTGACCTTTGTCCGAAGGACGGCAGTCCTTGTTAGGTAGCCACAGGACTGGGAGTTCAGAAGGGCAGAAGCTGTACCTAGACATTCACATGGCTTCAATTCATCAATTATTTTATTCTTCCAACGTTGTTTACAGAACAGTTGTTTTCTTTAGATTTGTTGTATGTGTGTGAGTGTGTATATGAGAGAGAGATCGTGTGTTTGTTAGTGAGTGTGTTTGTATGTGTGTTTCTGTGTATATTTGTATGTATATGTGTGTTGTCTGTGTATGTGAGAATGTGTGTATGTTTGCATGAGTGTGTGTATGTATTTGAGTGTATGTATTCTGTAAAAGAGTGTGCATGTTTGTGTGCGAGTGTGTGTTTGTGTGCATGTATGTGAATGTATGTGTGAGTGTATGTTTTGTGTGTGTGTGTGTGTGTGTGTGTGTGTACGCACACGCATGTGTACATGCACACATGTATGGAGGCCAGAACAAGACATTGGATCTTCAGGGCTGGAGTTACAGGTGGCTGTGAGCCACCTGAAATGGTGCTGGAAACAAAGTTGGGGCCTCTGGAAAAGTGGTAAGCGCTCGTAATGACTGAACCACCTCTGCAGAACAGCCTCATCCCATGACAGAGGGGGAGGAGCAAAGGGAGGAGGGGCAGAGGACAGAAGGAGGAACAGACAGCTTCACAGGCTAACCCCTTATAACCAGCACCCTCTCACAGTGGTGGAGTCACTCCTAAGTCCAGGTAAAGAATTCATCATCTCTGCGTGGCTGTGCTGTCCTGAGCACACCAAGTCTTGTCCAGTCTTGGAAGCTAAGCAGGATGAGCAAAGTTAGTACTTGTGTGGGATAATTATTTTTGTTGTTGTTGTTGTTTTTTGGTTTGGTTTGGTTTGGGTTTTTTGGGTTTGTTTGTTTGTTTGTTTTTTGTTTTTCAAGACAGGGTTTCTCTGTATAGTCCTGGCTGTCCTGGAACTTACTCTGTAGACCAGGCTGGCCTCGAACTCAGAAATCCGCCTACCTCTGCCTCCCAAGTGCTGGGATTAAAGGCGTGCGCCACCACGCCCAGCTAAGAATTAAATTTTAAGATGTATTTTCTGCCTGGGTATTTTGGTGTGTTCATGTGAGTGTAGTGCCTAGACGGCCCGAAGAGGGCGTCAGATGCCCTGGAGCTGGAGTTGCAGGCAGTTGTGATCTGTTATCCATGCTGGAAACCCATCTTGTTTCCTCTGTAAGAACAGTAAATGTTCTTTATTTAACCACTGAGCCATCTCTCCAGCCTCCAAGGCAGAATCAACTATCCATACTAGCCTTATGCCCCGACCACCGCTCATTGGCCACAGTTCCCTTGCGGGTGCACTGGGGGTTCCACCTTCCTCCTCTCTTGTTTTTCCACCAGTCCTAAATCTTTACCTTGTCTGTGTGCTGGGCCTTGCTCTGTGTATATTGCAAGCTCCACAGGTCATAAGACTAGAATGGATAATTGATCTTGCACACAAGATAAACTCATTAAAAGATAAAAGAGAGTATCAGAAACAAAGAAATTCTAAGTTTTTAAGTTCTATTTTATTTTTTCTGTGTGAGCATTTGCCTACATGTGTGTCTGACCACAACATAGGTGCAGTACCCACAGAGGCCATAAGAGGGCGCTGTATCCCCTGTATCTGATGTTACATATGGTTGTGAGCCTCCGTGTAGGTTCTGGGAACTGAACCTGGGTCTTCTGCAAAAGCATCGGGTGTTTTTAACCATAGGGCCATCTCTCGAGCACCCAAGCTCCCAATCATACGGCATTCTACCACATGATGACGTCTTATGCTGTACACCTCCATCCCTCCTAGGATGGGAGTAGCAGTCTATTCAGTGTGTCCATGTGACTTAGCCATTTGTTTCAAGCTTATATTCTTTTTTATTTTTTTATTTTAATTTTTAAAATAAAGCAATACTTGGCATCAAGCTTACATCCTTATATGTATATATTCAGATAGCATCCCAACATCCTGTCTCAGTGCCTGTGTCATTGGCTCCTATGATCACATAAGTATTCTATCATCTCCTGATACTCTGAGATGGGCAAAAACAATATGGTAACACAGTTAGAAGCTAAGCATGCTGACACACACCTGTCACATCATCCTAGCACGGGGGTTGGGGTGGGAGACTGTGGATTTTAAGGCTAGCCTGAGCTACAGAGTAGGACCTTGGAGAGGGTAGAAGGAGAGAGGTTGGGAGAGAGAGAAGAGAGCGAGAAGAGACCATGTTCCCATAACTTTGTTACTAGGTATTGTATTATTAGGGTACTGTTGTGCCTAATTTATAAATTAATCTTTAACATTTCTTATATGTATGTATTTAGTATATGTGTGACTGGACGGAAGTGCACCTGTGTCACCTACTTAGAGGTCAGAGGGTAACTTGTGGGTATTGAATCGCTCCTCCAAAGTCAGGTCATCAGGCTTGACAGCAAGCCCCTCCACCCACTGAGCCATCTCACCAGCCTTATAGATTAATCTCTTTTTAAAAATATTTGTTTCATCCCCTGCCCCCCCCCCCGTGTGTGTGTGTGTGTGTGTGTGTGTGTGTTATATCCAGAGTTGCCTCAGATGGCACAGGTCCTTTGGAGCTTTGGTTACAGGTAGTTGTAACTGTCAGATGTATGTGCTGGGATGTGAACTCTGGGCCTCTGTTAGAGCAGCAGACACTCTCTCCCACTGAGCCATCTCCTCTCTCCCACTGAGCCATCTCCTCTCTCCCACTGAGCCATCTCCTCTCTCCCATTGATTAACTTTACCACAGATGTGTCCTGCTTAGCTGTCAGATGAATTGAATTAGGAGATGGCTAAGGGGCATTTGCAAGCTCTTGGTAAATGTAGCCCTCCCCTGTCACAGCAAGGGCTTCTTCCTGCAGCAGATGGAGCCTGTTATCCAGACCCACAACTGGTCAAATTCAGACAAGTGGCCATGGGGCACACTGTACCAAATGGGAATCTGTAACACAGCCTGACCCTAAGACTCGGGACAGAGAGGGTCTGCAGAGTACTTCCAGACATGCCCTGGATGCTGCATTCCTGATACCAACACAAGAAATGCACCATGATGCTCTTTGGTTTTGGTTCTGGTTCTGGTTCTGGTTCTGGTTTTGGTTTTATCAAGACAGGGTCTCTCTGTGTAGCAGTAGCTGGCCTGAAACTCATTCTGTAGAGCAAGTTGGCCTGGAACTCACAGAGATCCACCTGCCTCTGCCTCTCAAGTGCTGGGATTAAAAGTATGCGCCACCACCACCTGGCTTGCATCAAGACATTCTGGCCACACAGGTAGAGCCAAGTGATCATAGCTCTGCAACCCTGAGCCTAAGTTGATCCTCCATTGCATTGTCCTCCTAAGTCTCCACCAAGACCAGTCAGGGCTACACAGAGAAACCCTGTCTCAAAAAACCACACACACACAAAAAAGAAGTGTCACAGAAACAGAAACTCCACATAAAACAGAAGAGTCAGGGTGATACATAACTACTACAGTTCAACTGTGCCCCCACCAAAAATTTAAAAAAAATGTGTGAATCAAAATAAACATTTTTCCTTATAAAGTCATTTCCTGAGTGTTTTGTTATAGAGAGCTCACTAGCGTAATTGTGAACCTCCTGACTAGAGTAAACCACCTTTTCTTAGTACTTGCCCAGTCTCAATTAATTAGTTATAGCAACAAAGAACAGATGAAAGTTATGAAGGTCAAGGATTAGATGAGTAACATGGAGCAACAGCTCAGTGAGTGAGAGCACTGGCTGCTCTTGCAGACTGCCAGGTTCATTCCCAGAACCCACTTGGATGGCTCAAAGAAAAAGGTCAAGGTCATGAGTTAAGACTCATGCACACATTGATGCACACAGTTAAGACTCTAGCACATGAAAAAAGAAAAAAAAAGACTCTAACACATATTGATGATGGCCCCTTCTCACATTCCTTCAGCCCATACACAGTTCTCAGGCAGACAACTTCCAGCATAGAAGTGTCATTGGCTTGCTCGGCAGTGGTGGCACCTGTAACTCCAGCTCCAGAAGATCCAACATCCTTTCTGGTCTCCTCAAACACCCATATGGACTGGCTGATTTTGTGTGTCAATTTGACACAAACTGGCGTTATCACTGAGAAAGGAGCTTCAGGTCAGGAAATGCCTCCATGAGATCCAGCCGTAAGGGATTTTTATCAGTTAGTGATCAAGGGGAAAGAGCCCCTTGTGGTGGTGCCATCCCTGGGCTGGTAGTCTTGAGTTCTATAAGAAAATAAGCTAAGCAAGCCAGGGAAAGCAATCCAGTAAGTAACATCCATCCATGGCCTCTGTATCAGCTCCTGCTTCCTGACCTGCTTAGTTCCAGTCCTGACTTCCTTTGGTGATGATCAGCAGTGTGGAAATGTAAACTGAATAAACCCTTTCCTCCTCAACTTGCTTCTTGGTCATGATGTTTGTGCATTAATAGAAACCCTGACTAAGACAAATTGGTACCAGAAGTGGGGTATTCCTGTGACAACCTGACCATGTTTTGGGGAGGACTCTGGAAGAACTTTGAAACTTTGAGCTAGAAGATCCATTGGGATGTTAAGAGCTCTATGGGATGTTCTGTAGGAGCTTGGAAGATAATGTTGAGAACAGTGCAGAAGATGGAGGCCTAGCTTGTGAAATTTCAGAGGAAAGATAAAAGACTCTTATCAGGGCCGTTGCTATTTTGATTGTGAAGATTCTGTGGCTCTGGTTAGCTGGGGCTGAAGAATCAGCTGTGATTAACAAAATACCGGAACTCCTAAAGCAAAACCTTTGCATTACTGAGACTATTCATGCTGGTTAGCTGGAGGTAAGAAATTAGTGGTGTTTAAGAAGAGACTAGCATCATTGAGGTGACATCTTCTGGAAAGTATTTACTGAGAGCACAACGAGGCTATGTTTCAGAGATAGCCAAGGCTGTACCTTGTACTGCAGCAGGACTTGGTAATGTGTAAGAGTCACCCAGGTGGTACTGGTTTTGAAGGCCTGAAGGAGTCATGAAGAACAGTTGAGGCTCAGCACTGTGAGAGGCCTTGGAAGGCCATTGATGAAGGTGCAGCCTCGGTTACAATTTATGACCCAGGACTGAAGGGGTCATGCAAAGGAGATGAGGCTTGGCACCATGAAGAGACCCTATGAAAGGCTATTGGTGAAGCCTAGTTGCAGCAGAAGACAGCAGTGTTTTGGAGATGCCAGTACCATGAGAGGACCACCAAGAACAGCAGCAGCAGTGGAGTGCAGGCAGCTGGAGCCTAGAAGACAAGGTGTGTGCTACAAAGGGCAGAGCTGGAGAAGTGACCCAAGCCCTTGGAGGAGCCTAGAAAATCTTGAGTGGATCCCAGACATTGGATGGTTGGAGTTTGATTCTGCTTTTACTGTGACTGTGCCCTGATATTTTTCCCTCTTGAAGTAAGAAAGTATTTTAGTGGAGCCCACAGTTAAGAGACTTTGAATTTTAAAAGATATTGGATATTTTAAAGGGATAGAACTTTTAATATGTAAAGACTGTGGTACTCTTAAAGTTATTTAGATCTTAGGGATGAATAAGGAGTAAGGGTTGGGGCTTAATAGTGGTGTGTTTGTGTGTCAAGTTGACAAGGGATCAATTGTACTGGCTGGTTTTGTGTGTCAACTTGACACAAACTGGAGTTATGACAGACAAAGGAGCTTCAGGTGAGGGAATGCCTCCATGAGATCCAGCTGTAAGGCATTTTATCAATTAGTGATCAAGGGGGAAGGGTCCCTTGTAGGTGGTGCCATCCCTGGGCTCATAGTCTTGGGTTCTATAAGAGAACAGGCTGAGCAAGCCAGGGGAAGCAAGCCAGTAAGGAACATCCCTCCATGGCCTCTGCATCAGCTCCTGCTTCCTGACCTGCTTAGTTCTATTCCTGACTTCCTTTGTTGATGAATAGCAATGTGGAAATGTAAACTGAATAAACCTTTTCCTCCCCAACTTGCTTCTTGGTCATGATGTTTTGTGCAGGAATAGAAACCCAGACTAAGGCAACCACACCTGCACATAGTTCCATCCAGACATGAATAACAGGCTTCCAGACCTTAGCCCAACTGACTCTGTGGTGGAGGTACCATTCATGTAGCAGTCCAGCGGCCATGGATGAACTGGGTCTACCTGAAAGGGGGGCTGGAAATGAAAAAGGATGGAGTGTGAGAGAAGGATGAAGCCAAGACAAAGTTTCTGATTAAGGCTCAAAGTTTAATATTCAGTGCTGCATTTATATAGGGAAAGTCCTTTGGCTCAGCTGGATTATGTTGCAAAGCAAGCTCAGCAGGCTCCTGTAGGAAATTGCAGATTCGGCAAGGGGGAAGACTCCACTTGGGTTGTTAAGGTCCAACTGTGGCAAGCACTTAAGGTATATTTAGCCTACTCAAGGCTTGGGGAAGGGCACAATTCCCCCCCCCCCTTTTTTTTTTGTTTTTTAAGGATGAGCTGGAGGCAAGGAATGGAGGGGGACAAGATTTACTTGTTTTCCATAATCCTGTCTAGGGTAAAGGGTGGCCAGGTGACTGTGCCTGTCTTAGGTCAGTGGCTATATTGCTCCTGTCAGGGAAAACAAACAGCTTTTTGATGTATGTCTGTCTTAGGCCAATAGGAGCTCAAGAACACTCTTTTTTTTTTTTTTTTTTTTTTTTTTTTTTTTTTGGTTTTCCGAGACAGGGTTTCTCTGTTTAGCCCTGGGTGTCCTGGTATTCACTCTGTAGACCAGGCTGGCCTCGAACTCAGAAATCCACCTGCCTCTGCCTCCTCAGTGCTGGGATTAAAGTTGTGCGCCACCACACCCGGCTCTCAAGAACACTCTTACCTGTCTCTGGCTACCAGCCTTCTATAGCACACTCTTTCCCATTCAGACCAAAGCCACAAAGGACATATGAATATGCACTCAATGTATTTCTTCATAGCGATAAATAACTGCCATGGTGAATAGCTGAGCTTGCTGAAAGTGATCCTGTGTGAAGGCAACCAATCTGTTCAAGACACAGGTGTAAAAGTTAAATGCAACAAAATTATAATTAATGGTCCAAGCAGTATAGAAATTAAAGTTGTAAGCCGTGGGGAAGTGGAGAACTAGGATTCAAACCATCCCTGATTCGGTCCTTTTTCTCTTTTCCTTTTGGCTAGTCCTTCTTGAACTTTAGCCATAGAATCCTTCACTATTCCTGAATGATTGATATAAAGGTAATGTTCTTCATGGAGGGCTGTAGTCTTCCCTGTTAAAGGAATAAAAGATTAGGAGCTTAAACACATGAACTAACACTTGTCTGAAATCCAGGTCCTGTCCAATTTTATCCACTGCAAATGTAACTTCATAAAGATCTGCAACTAACTTCCAAATATGTCTCTGAAAATGCCCAGAACCAGCCTTCCAAATGAAGACTGTCATTTCCATTTTTCCAATATTGGATTGATTTCTAGACCAGTCCATGATGGAGTCAGAATAACTGGTCACATTAAAGGAAAGAGAAGAGTCATTATAACTCCTCCTTTTGATTACTTTTTCTGAGTCAGTTTCCAGAGTTTCCATGTTCTCTATCCCACAAGACCTAAAAGCTGAAAGCAAGGCAGCTTGTCCAAACTGGGATATAGACAAGCAAAGGTAGGTCAAGAACATATGTCTAATACAGCTTTCTTGTCACCATTGTCAGGGCACTCAGCAAGCTCACAGGTCAGCATCATTCTGTGTCCCAGCATCAGAGTGTCACACCAATCACTCTGGCAGCTAGCATGCTCCTCAGCATCCTGCGGAAAAAACACAAACATGCCCTCTTCCCCATATTAATACCTGATCAGGATCATGCCATGTGCCAGTGTGTGGATCCTCCCATCTCACCCAGGCATGAGTATGCCTAGTTGTAGGATGCTATGGACATTCACAGAGAGTTCCTTGGCATCCAAATTTTAAATTTTTAAAAATAAAAAACATGATTTAAATAACGTGTACAGGAATATAATTCCCTCTTTTTTGTTTTTTTTTTAAAATGAAGATATTGCTTTAAAGTTCCACAATATCTTGTCCTTGAAAATTGTAAAGAATAATATGGGTAACATTAAATTGTCTACAAAACACCTCAAATGCTTGACTGTAATAGCCACTTCCATTATCTATTTTAATCTGATTTAGAACACCAAACATAGAAAAACAATTCGGGCAATGTCTAATTACATTTTTAGTTGCTTCTACTATTAAAGCAGTTGCAACTATAAAGCCTGAAAAGGTATCAAGTCACATGTACATATTTTAAGTTTCCAAAATCAGAAATATGAGTACCATCCATTTGCAATAATTGATTGGTTATAAGTCATCAAGGATTAACACCATTATGTGGTACAGATAGAAATTGAGTACACTGAGAACAAGTATTTACAATTTGACACGCACATTCTCTAAAAATACCAAATTATTGTCTCAAGCTATTACTATTTTGATGATGTAAAGAATGAGATTATTTGGCTTATTTTCCTGTAAGGCCTATAATCTGCCTGGTAAACGAGTCTTCTGTGGCATTGCCCTAGGGGTCCAGTATGAGCTCTTAAATGTCCTATAAAGTAAGGAACAGTTCATGTTTCTTAAATTAAGCTGTATTTGTACAAATAACTGTAAATTTTGAGAATTAGCAGTATCTAAAAATGGAACAATTTCAAGCAATTGTAAGCCATGAGCTCTATATGGCTATCAGTATACAAACTAAAAGCTTGATTTTTCAACATTTCAAAAACAGTGGCTACAGCATGTAATTCAATTATTTATGCTGAAGTGGAGGGAAAATCAAAGAGAATGAACATGTAGTCAAACCACATATGCTGCTTTCCCATTAGATGAGTCATCTGTAAATACAGCAAGCACACTCTCTATTGGCTATATACTCAAATTTACAGGAAATACAAAAGCATTCATAGAGGCAAATTGTAATAACTTGTCAATTTTGCTTGAAAAATTTGCACATGCAATAGGTCAAATGTCAGTATTGTACAATAACCAATTTAATTGCTGTTTGGAATAAGGAATAAACATTTCATCAAGTTCTCAAAACATTCTTTAAAAAACACATTCATGACTCTATCCTATAATTCTGTATTAACACAGCAACAGCTTCATAACAGGGGATTCAAACTTTACTTGGAGATGAAGAAAGATGAATCCACATTAGTGGTCCCTTTTGCCAAAGAATTGCTGTGGGCACATGAGTAGAAATAACACAAACAGCCAACAATTGATCTATAGTCTATATAATGTATCTGTTGTTAACTAATAGCTTCCTCTACTTTCTACAAAGCTATTCATTCCTCACCAGTTAATTTGCATTCCCCTTGAGAATATCAAACACAGGCTTAAGGTGAGGTCTTAGCCAATTAACATCTAGAAGTTTTTAAAAAAGATTTATTTATCTTATGTATATGAGAATGTGGGACCATGAAAGGCAGACTGTTTTCTGGTTGAGCTAGGTTTAAACTCCAGTGACCCAGCAAATAACTCTGCAAAGAACAGAAGGAAGTTTGCCATGTCCCAGACACCAGGCTCCTGACATGAGGCCCCAGATCCATAGTTCTGTGGCCATCAGTCACATAGGGCAACCCTCCCACCAAGCTCCTGGTATTCTGTCTGGACTCCACCCCCACAGTTACCTGGCAACAGCCAGGTATGCTCCTCCCCACGGTTGCCTGGCAATAGGCAGGTATGCTCCTCCCCACGGTTGCCAGGCAATAGGCAGGTATGCTCCTCCCCATGGTTACCTGGCAACAGCCAGGTATGCTCCTCCCCACGGTTGCCTGGCAATAGGCAGGTAGGCCGGCCCACTATAAAAGGGCTGCTTGCCCCCTCCCCCCTCTCCCTCTCACTCCTGCTTCCTGCTTCTCTCTTGCCCTCTTGCTCCCCTTCTCTCTGCCTTCCCTTCCCCCACTCGCTCCACATGCTCATAGCTGGCCTCTACTTCTCTACTCTCTCCCTCTCTCTGCCTTTCTCTGCCTCTACTCCATGACAATAAATACCTTAAAACCATAGACTGTCTCTTCTCATCAGGACCCACCGTGCTGGAGCAAGGGAGTAGGTCTTTCTCTAACAAGCCACATCTAATCTCCTGCTTACGCCTCCTGACTCAAGGCTGGGGGAAGGGCGCACATTCAGGCTATAAAACTCTGCACATAGACAGCCACCTTCCAAAATAAAAACAAAGGCCTGATTCATCACCGGCCTTAGTTCTAGGACAGTCTCTAAATGTGCTAACCTTGCTTTCTGGCTTCTGTTATTCTGCTTCTGGTTACCACTAACTAAAGCATGTTAATCCAGGACGTGGTTTTAGTGCTTAAAAGGTCACCCTAAGAAAGGCTCAGGGTTACACTGGGATCCTATGTTGGGGTCTCTCACCTCCACTGACCACTCTCCCTCTAAACATTGTATTGCGCCCCCTGCAGACGCGCTAAGAGTTGCTCCCCGGACCTCCCAGAATCAGACCACCCTGCATCGTTGTCATCACCGCCCAGTCGTCGCCCGGACCAACCACTGACGTCGTCACCGCCCATTCATTTGGACCCGCCTTCTGGACATAGCTCTGCTCATGATCCGACCGCGTGCCATTGAGAGACATTGAGAGAGACACAGAGAGACAATTGGACATACGGGAAAGGGCTGGGTTCTCCCGTGTCCAATTAATAAATAATGTTTCTTCCTTGCAGCTCATTCTAATATTAGGATGTTTAGCCCTTCAGTACAAACCCAGTCCAAGGTGTTTTCTGCCCACGCAGATACAGCGCCAGTGGTGTGACACAGAAATACACAATCCTAGGTATCTGGTGTAGTTGCCAAGCAGTGAATAACAACTTTCTACAGGCTTAAACTGGTGTCCAAGTAGTCTTCTCTGGTGGGTATCCCACATACATTTTTTAGTAGAAATAAATTTTTTATTTTTTTTTAAGATTTATTTATTTTATGTATGTGAGTACACAGGTTGTGAGCCTTCATGCAGTTGTTGGGAATTGAATTTTTAGGACCTCTGCTTGCTCTGGTCAACTCCACTCACTCAGTCCCTGCTTGCTTCAGCCCAAAGATTTATTTATTATTATGCATAAGTACACTGTAACTGACTTCAGACGCACCAGAAGAGGGCGTCAGATCTCATTATGGGTAGTTGTGAGCCACCATGTAGCTACGGGGACTTGAACTCAGGACCTTTGGAAGAGNAGTCAGTGCTCTTACCCTCTGAGCCTTCTCTCCATCCCAGAAATAATTTTTTTTTTTTAAGGAATTGGACAAGTGAGGCTGGAGTGATGGCTTAGCAATTAAGAACACTTACTGCTCTATCAGAGACCTGATTCCCATTCTCTCACACATCAGAAGGCTCATAAATGCCTGTCACTCCAGACCCAAGGATTCAGACACCCATTTTTGGCCTCCCTTGGCATTCATGCATACAAAGAGACACACATGTCTTATAAACTGTAGGACCCCCTTTCGGGGACCCCCACTCGAGTCTCAGGGCCGCAAGGTGCTGGTCTCTGGTAATGAGTGCAGCCGTACCTGTGCCAATCCCGGCTGCTACCCCTGCTCCTAGGAGAACAGCGGGAGTGAGGGTGACTGGTTCTCGCTTATACCTGTTCATCCTGCGGTCAAAGAGGTTTTCTACTCCCCCGGGTTATGATAATAAATTCTGGGCAAAAGCCTCAGGGGGAGCCTTCTTAACATGAGATGCATGAACCCAGGTTGGGATTCCTTTCACATTAACAGCGGTGGGCATCGTCAGCAGCACCAAGTAGGGTCCTTTCCACCTTGGCTCTAGGTTCCCCGCTTGATGTCTTCTCACCAGGACAGTGTCTCCTACTTCAAACTGATGCGGCACCTGTGTATCACCAGCAACATATCCCTAAGTATCCCTGACTTACCTGGGAGACGAAGGCAGGTCCGTTGTACCTTGGGTACCCCAAAACAAGGAAGAATTTCTTCGAGTATCTTTTTGGCCACCACATTAGCTGTTTCTTTCTTGGTGGGGAACGCCTCAACCCACCCTGAAAAAGTGTCTATAAAGACTAAAAGATATTTATTTCCGTAGCGGGCTGGTTTTACCTCAGTAAAGTCGGTTTCCCAGTAGGTCCCAGGTCTGTCTCCTCGCTGGCGCCTTCTGCCATGGAGCCTGCTGGACCCAGCATTGGTGAGTGCACAGGCTCAGCAGTTTTTCACTAGATCTTCTACAGCTTCCTGTAGTCCGGGAATATGATAGGGGGACCTACTGACCAGTTTTATCATCTTTTTGGATCCTAAGTGAGTGAGGCACAGTATGTCAGCCAGGTATTCCAGCCCCTCTTCTGTGAGGATCTCTTTCTCCGTCCCTTCTTTAACCAGCTGGGGTGCGGTTTTAATTACCAAAGTCATCGGACCCTGGGCTGCCTCTTTAGCTACTTGGTCTGCCATTTGGTTCACTTTTTCTATCGGTCCGGTTCCCTTCTGATGTCCCGGGCAGTGGATGATCGCTACCTTGTGAAGCAGGTGGATGGCTTCTAACAAGCTAAGGATCTAGTCCTTTTTTTTTTTTTTTTTTTTGGTTCTTTGAGACAGGGTTTCTCTGTGTAGCCTTGGCTGTCCTGGAACTCACTCTGTAGACCAGGCTGGCCTCAAACTCAGAAATCCACCTGCCTCTGCCTCCCGAGTGCTGGGATTAAAGGCGTGCGCCACCATGCCCGGCTCTCCTCCTTATTTTTAATGTCCTTCCCAGTGGAAACGCCATGGACAGATTGCCCCATGGACATGAGCCATAGCAAAGGCATATTGGCTGTCAGTGTAAATGTTAATAACCTTTCCTTCTGCCAGCCTTAAAGCCTGGATTAGAGCAATGAGCTCTGCCCTCTGGACTGATGTTCCTTCAGGTAGACAGCTGGCCCATATGATAGACTTCCCATCCACTACCGCAGCCCCTGCTCTGCACTTACCTTCCACCACAAAGCTGCTTCCATCGGTGAACCAGGTCACCGTCCCTGGCCACAGTTGGTCTGTGAGGTCTGGCTGAGTTCCAGTTTCTTCTGTCAGTACCTCTTCACGTTTGTGTACAGGGGTTTCATTGGCTTCAGGTAATAAGGTAGCAGGGTTGAGGGTGGCAGGGGGAGCGAAGGTCACTCGCTCTGTCGGCAGCAAACTCAGTTAGTGAGTCAGTCGGGCATTGGACATCCAGCAGTCTGGTGACTGCCTGATCAAGAAGGCCACCCACAAGTCACAGGGTTCATTTTTTTTTGATAGATAAGCTACTGGGTGCTTCCAGGGCCCTAAAGTTTGAGTGAGGACCCCTCCAGCCACCCCATTCCTTTCGTTGATGTATAGGGTGAAAGGCTTGTTTAAATCCGGCAGTGCTAGGACAGGGGCCTGTAAAAAGGGCCTGTAGCAGGGCCTTTTTTAGAGTCTCAAAAGCTGATTGATGTTCCTGGGTCCGGCAACCAGAAAGTTCACGGGAGTCCCCTCCACTTTCAATGTTATCCTAGGCTCGGGGAGGGGAGTGGAGCCCCATCTCCCCTAATCCTCATCTTCTTCAAGAAATAGTGCCTTTGCATCTTGTTTCTTCTTAGGGCATTCGTGGGCCCAGTGGCCTGTATTCTTGCAGTACTCACATTGGCCTTTTTTCTAGGCGTGGTCTATTTCCTCTGGTTCTCCTTACCCCCTGCCGTTTTTTTTTTTTTTTTTTTTTTTTTTTTTTTTT
>NC_034608.1:86832601-86851147 GCF_900095145.1 Mus pahari
AATCCCAGCAACCACATGGTGGCTCACAACCATCTGTAAAGAGATCTGACGCCCTCTTCTGGAGTGTCTGAAGACAGCTACAGTGTACTTACAGATAATTAATTTTAAAAAAAAAGTTTAAAAGAAAGTTAGCCAAGGCTGCTTCTTGACTACCACTGGTAAGTTCCGTCCTCTCGCCCTAATGTCCATCCAGTGGTCCTCACTCAGAGACAAAGGGGTCGACACAGTCTGTCCCATAGTGAAAATTAGGAACAGAGACAAAACAACGATGAAAACAGAAGACACTAGCACGTCCATGCACACTTGTCTGTGCCTGGACTTATATAACCAGCCAAACGCTACCTCTGACGGGGTGGGTTCCGCTTCCACCACCTTTCTGGCAGAAAAAGCACCCTATCTCCTCCGTTCTGCCAGAGAACCGTCTGGCTCTCATGACTGTTCCTCACCCTGGGCACTCCTTCCAGGGTCACCCTTGGAACGTCTTCCAGGGTTTCAGCCTGCGAGCCTTAGGACATCTCCCTCCACAGCTGCTGGGTCCTTACGGCCCTCAGTGGCAGCTGCCAGAATACTGAAACCGAAAAACCAAGACACAGTTCAGCAGCGCCTCACTCAGACACACCAGACTCACACGAACGTACCTCTAAGGGGTATCTTTGGGTTTCTGGGTGCCCCTCAAATCCCGGGACGAGCCCCCAACTGTAGGACTCCTTTCTGGGACCCCCACTCGAGTCTCAGGAAAGAGCACACCCAAGGAAATGCAAGGAACCGTCTTGATGCAAACACACGAGGCAGTTTAATGACAGAGCTCCAGGCCGATACCTATCTCACGCAGGAGACAGAGGAATTGACCACAAGGCTTGAAAGCTAGGGGTTTTTATAGGGAGAGGGTCGGGGGCTAGGAGGAATTGGCACGGTTTCACACGATTGGCTCATTTAAACATCAGCAGAATGATTACACGTCAGCAGAATAGTACGTGCAAGTCAGGGTGTCAGGAATCCCGAGGGCCAGAAGCTTATCTAGGTCAGCGGAACATCTGGTTAACGTGTAACTTCAAATTATGTCAGGAGGGCAACAGGCAGAAGGAGGTGCTGGCCCAGGTGGCTGATGACTCAGCCAAGGTAGCCCGGACATGTTCCTACATTCTCTTTATATCTTTATGGCCAGGTGGCCCCAGGAATGTTTTAATTGGCAGGCCTGCTCAGACATGCCCGGGACTGTTCCGCTAGGTTCTCAGCCTCAGGCTTCTAAGCTCACAAACAACTCTTTGGACTATTTGACATAAGTTACATGAATCACAGGTCTTAAATTTCATCTTAAATTTTGTTTCCCTTCATAAACTAAATAAGGCAGTATTTGGGTAACTCTTTCAGCCTCCTAACCTGAGATCTCTGTTTTTGCTCAGGAAGACTCAAAGGGAAGCTGAGTCCCAGCTGCTTCTCCCACATGTGCAGGGCCATGGGTGTGGGGAAAAGAGGGGAGTGGGAAAGAACCTTCTTCCCACCAGAGTTCTGGTGCTCTGAGCAGGCGGACAAGGGAGGACTGCACACACGGCCCTGGGTGGGCATCTGGCTGCGTTAAGCCACTGACCCCACACGGCGGGTAGTGGACAAGGGGAAGCCCCAGGTACCAGGTTCTCAGCCTCCGGCATCCCACGCTGGACATGGCAGAGGAACTGAGAACAGAATAGGGGCTCTGGGTATGAAGGGAAGAGAAGGTAGGGGGCGACGGGGCACTGGATGGTTCCCACATGGGCGAGAGTCCTATGGTTTTAGAGCTTTATTGTAGAAAGGCAGGGAGAAAGGGGAGAAGGTAGAAAGAGGGAGACCAGCCATGGCCACATGGAGAGAGGGGAGAAGTGAGATAGAAAAGAAGGGCCGGAGAATAAGAAAAGTGAGAGCTTAAGAGAGCAGCCCCTCTTATAGTGGGCTGGGCTATCAGGCTGTTGCCAGGTAACTGTGGGGAGGAGCATACCTGGCTATAGTCAGGTAACTGTGGGGGTGGAGTCTAGCCAGAATGCCAGAAGCTTGGGGCATTGCATGACTGATAGTCACAGAATTATGGACAGGCACCTAATTCTGGAAACGTGGCTCGCCTTTACATCCCTTGTAGATTTCTCTCTTAGATCACCAGAGCAAGCCCCATTCAACCAAAATAGACTGCCTATCACAGTCCCACACACATGTGTGTTCTTCCTAGTCTCACTTCTCTGGCCCCCGGCAACCTTTCTGCACAGCCTGTACTGGGGGGGGGGTGTCAACATGCACATATACAATATGTACAGTAAAATAAATCCTGAAAGAGCAAGAGCAGAGAGGAGTACACAGTGAGATCTGGCTCATCCCGCAGAGACAAGGTGGGGCCTGGCAGAGAGCCAGGCCCTGAAAAGAAAGGGCTGCTCCACCCAAAAGGCTACTGTAGAGTCCAGGAGTCCAAGGGAACCACCAGGAAAGGATAGTCCCCTTCCATACATGCCAGGACCCCAGGAACCCTGAGGCTGCAGAAACCAACAGTCCACACAGCACAGAGCCTGTTGGAGCTGGAGGGATTGGAGAACTCACCTTTCTACTCGGGCGGCTGTGCCTGCAATTCTTTCCGTAAGTGAGTGCTGCTCTCGGCCTTGAGCAAGGAGACCTTACTTCTCAGTGAGCAGTAGTTCGTGCACAGACTCATAGCTGGTCAAAGGGCTGAGGTTAAATTGTGCCAGGAGCCACCAAGGAGAAGCTAAAAATTAGCAGGTGATCTTCCTGAGATGGTTCCAACATGGACTGTCAAAGTTAATGACGGATTTGCTTCTCTAGACAAGGCCAAGAAGAACTTCATTTTAGGAACAATTCCTACTATCAATATGCTTTTCCTGTTATTATTAAGTATATATAACAATCACTAAGTATTAGCCCACCCTTTTGAGCAGATCTCTGCAGAACAATGAAGATGTGCTTATTGTCTTGAAGTGATCATTTATAGACAAATATATGATTTCTTAATTCTTAATGATGATCCTATAAGAATTCCTAAAATCATATTAGTAATTATTATGGTTTTTTACAATAGGACTGCTATGAAGTCTCTCTGATAATCAAAACTGCAATGATAACTCTGCCAGTCACAAGTGTCACCAGTTAATGGCTTCTGAGACAGCAACCAGACATCCACAACTTGGAGCACATTCCAAGAAGTTGTAAAACAATTACTCAAAGGTCATAAAAAGGGAAATGATGATTTACTATAGGTGCAAGAACCGAAGATAAAATATTTCCTGGATTTATCTATACAAAACTTCAATAATAACAGAAAAGTTATGGTTTTTAACTCTCCATGAGCCTGTTGAGTTAGTGACAGAAGATGAATGAATGTTTAGCCAGATAATTTCTCCTAATGGATATGCTTATAAACATTCTCTGCTGTAAACTTCTTTTTGAATTTATGTATAAACTTGTGATGAACTTTTTACCATGTGATCATGTACTGAGTGCTGAGGACAAAGAGAGGACAGCTCTGACCCCTTTTCTTATAAAACTTTCATAGGAAACTTTTTAGAAAGAACTTAGAGGGGGCTGGTGAGATGGCTCAGCAGGTAAGAGCACCCAACTGCTCCTCCGAAGGTCCTGAGTTCAAATCCCAGCAACCACATGGTGGCTCACAACCATCTGTAAGGAGATCTGACTCCCTCTTCTGGAGTGTCCGAAGACAGCTACAGTGTACTTAGATATAATAAATAAATAAATCTCTAAAAAGAAAAAAAAAGAAAGAAAGAACTTAGAGATTAAAATTAAAAGTGTCTCTTTTACTTCCAGTGACTTCAAATAGAAGGCTGGGGGTTAGAGCCTTGCAGTATCTGCAGAGATAGAACAAAGGCTACATTACTTAATCCCCCTCTGTTTTACTATGAGGTGCCAAATGCCAGAGGCTGTAGCTTTCCGGCCTCAGAACAACTCCTCAGACATGTCAGCTACAGAAGCAAAATGACTTAGACTTAAGATAGTGTCTTAGTTAGGGTTTTACTGCTGTGAACAGACACCATGACCAAGGCAAGTCTTATGAAGGACAACACATATTTGGGGCTGCCTTACAGGTTCAGAGGTTCAGTCCATTATCATCAAGTTGGGAACATGGCAGCATCCAGGCAGGCATGGTGCAGGCAGAGTTGAGAGTTCTACATCTTCATTTGAAGGCTGTTCATGGAAGTGAGGGTCTTAAGCCCACACCCACAGTGACACACCTACTCCAACTAGGCCATACCTCCTAATAGTACCACTCCCTGGGCTAATCATATACAAACCATCACATTCCACTCCTTAGGCCCCATAGACTTGTTCAGACATGCGTCTATGGGGGCCATACCTAAACATACAATAATGAAAATTACATTTAGGGACTTCAAAAGTCCCTGTAGTCTATAGCAATTTTGACAGTGTTAAAAGCCCAAAATTCAAGGGCTCTTCTGAGATTCTTCCAGTCACTTAACTGTAATCCCCAAAGCAAGACAGGAAACCACCTGGGCAAACTCCAAACTCTGCATCTCCATGTCTGATATCAATGCAGTCTTCAGATCTCCAACTCCTTTTTTTCAATTTTATTGACTGCAACAAACTTCTTTCACTGGGCTATTTCCATTCCCTGTTAGCAGTTTTTCTCAGCAGATAGGCCATGGTTCTGACATCTCGAACATCTTGGGGTTTCCAAGGCAACTTCAGTGTTACAGCTTCTTGTTTCAATGTCTGAGATCTACAAATGATCTTCTGAGCTCCTCCAAAGGGTTTGTTATACTAAACTCCGGTTGATCTGTTGCCACTGCTGTTCTTGGTGATCATCCCATGATACTGGTATCTCCAATAATGCTGGGGTCTTCCATTGCAACTAGGCTTCACCAATAGCCTCTCACAGGCTCTCTTCACGGTGCCAAGCCTCAGCTCCTTTACATGACCCCTTCAGTCCTGGGCTGTCAACTGCATCTGAAGTTGCACCTTCACCAATGGTCTTTCATGGCCTCTCACAATGTCAAGCCTCAGTTGTTCCTCAAGACTCCTTCATGTCTTCAAAACCAGTACCATCTGGGTGACTCTCACACACTACCAAGTCCAGCTGCAGCACGAGGTACAGCCTTGGCTATCTCTGGAACACAGCTTCTTTGTGCTCTCAGAAAACATTTCCCAGAAGATGTCACCTCAGTGATGCTGGTCTCTTCTTAATCACCACTAATGTCTCACCTCCAGCTAACCAGCATCAATTGTACCAGTAATTTCCTTCTCCTCTTGAATATAAAGCCACAGACACATGGCTGGAGCTGCCAAGTTCTACTGCTTGCAGGAGCTGGTCCCTTGTTCTATTACATTATCACTAAATCCCTCTTTTCCAACCCCAACACTACCTAAGCTTGACTGACCTGGATCTTGTTTTGTGGATTGACCTTGAACTCAGAGACCTGTATGCCTACCTCCTGGGGCTCACGGAGTGCACCACCACACCTGGATTTAACCTTTTCTTCAGCTTGAACTTGCTGTCTCAGACTGGCCCCCATGAGCGGTCCATCACATACTCAGTGATCTCACTTCTCCCCATTTTAGCTGGTCAGTAAAGACTAGAGCCTGTGATTGGGCAGTGGAGGGAAAGGTGGGAGGGAGGTCTTTGAGAGTGGGGGCAGGTGGAGAGAAGAGTATAAGAGGGGAAGGAGTGCTGATAGAAGAAGACAGAAGAGAAGGGAGCAATAGAGTGGATCAGCAGGGCCAGAAGAAACGGCAAGTAGCAAGGGGTCTTATAACTGGGGAATAAGCTAGTATAGTGTTAGATCTGCCCAATCTAGGCACATAGCTTATAATTATAATATCTGGGTTGTATAGTTTTTATATGGGCTTATTGGCAATGGAAAGAATAAATTCCAATGTGAAAGTTGGAAGCAAACATTCCCACCCTACCCTCAAGTCCAAGAGGAACATTATTATCTCTACAGAAACCAAACAGCCCTGCCCTCTGCTCCGCACGGGGAGGCTATACACCGTAGACAAATACCCTGCATGGTAGGAGAAGCTATACTCCTTAGACAAACATCCTTAGAGGCCCAGTTGCCACATCCCTGAGAGTATACATTTCAGTGTCATAAGTAAACTGTCCCCTGACAGCAACAGACACGCCTTGGGCACTGACTGATTCCTGAGAGTAGCCTGAGCTGGCCCTAGACCAGGAGAGGCTATCCATCCATGGCTTGGGTAGTGGCTTCAGTGTGTAGAGTCCAGAGTCCAGAGCCCACGTGCAACTCCCAGGTCAGATATTTACGTAAGTTATTAGCTATGAGGAGCACTGGCTGCTGCCTCAGAGAACCTGGGTTCAGTTCCCAACACTCACATTGGGTGGCTCACACACCAGTAATTTCAGTTCTAGGAGGTCTAATGCCCTCTTCTGGTCTCCAAGGATGCTGAATACATATGGTACACAAACTCACAGAGACATACAAATACACATAAAACCAAGTAAATCTTTTTTCTTTTCTTTTCTTTTTTTTTTTTTTTTTTAAGTAAAACACTGTGCCAGTATATTGGTTAGAATTGTAAAGCTAAGTGAGATTCAATTGAAGGCACTTGACAGAGCCGCAGGTCCAATAGGGCCAATCAATGTTTTCTGTAATTATTATTAATTACCCAACAGTGCTGCTGAGGCGGTGGCTCTGCCTGTTTTGTAGCTCTCTAAACCACATGAGCTTCCCTGGGCCTCAGTCTCCTAGCTGTGAGTTAGAAAGGGGGGAAGCTGCCATGAGGCTCACAGGTATAACTCCTTCTCCCTGCCTAGAACCTCGCAGTGAGGTCACAGTCGGCAGAGGAACACTTACTGAGAATGTGGTAAGGTGCTGAATTTCACACCCAGCACTGCAAAAAAGTACAGCGCAATGCAGCCCAGTGCTATGGTAAAGTCTGTGACTCCAGTGCTCGGCTAGCCTGAGATGGAAGAATCTTGAGTTCCAAACTAGCCTGGGCTACACTGGACGATCCTATCCCAAACAAAGAGAAGCTGTGTACTCTCCGGGTTAGGCTGGTGACTGGTGTGGTGTGCCAGTGGCTTCACTTGACTGCCCCTATGTTTTTATCACTGACACTGTGACAGATACATTTAATCCAGTCTGCTTCTATCACAAAGGGAAATGGAATTTGTGTGGTAAGGACACAGACCAAATTAGGGAAGGATTAGCAAAAGGGTTTATAAAGTCTGGACTGGGCCTAGAACCTGGGCTGAGAAGGGCTTGCTGCTGAGCCACGAGTCACTCAGGTAGGCTTTCCAGGGATGTGGCATGGGTGGGGGTGGGGGGGGAGACAGGAGTTTGAGGCCATTTTCTGTTTTTGCAGGTAGTAGGGAGTCATATCAGGTTCTGAACAAGGAAGACAGTATAGGGTCTTAAAAGGGTGTCAGGATCTGGAGTGTCTGAAGACAGCTACAGTGTACTTACATATAATAAATAAATAAAAAAAAAAAAAAGGGTGTCAGGAGCCCCAGGTCTGCCAAGAGCTGTAAGTCTGCATGAGATTGCCCATGGCAGCTGGTGGACCAGGCTTCTCAATTTGGTTAGCTGCACATGACAAGAGAGACATAAACAGAGATGGAAAAGAGACAGCGAGAGTATTATAGAAAGAGAGATGGTGGAGGAAGGGATGAGAGAGACTGAGCCAGATGTTGGCACAGACCAAATGAAGACAACTGGCCCTGATGCCCACTGGCAGGACTCAGCAGGGCAAGGTCACAGACCTGGGTCTTCCATACTCACAAGCTTTCATTCTGCTCTGGAGCCAGGGAAACTAAGGCTGCCAGGTGCAAGCCCTACCCCTGGCCTGGCCACAGCAACCTTTAGAGACCTACCTGTTGTCCACAGTCCCACATGGGCCCCATACTAGATTATAACTGGAAACTGAGATGGCTTTATTTTTTTTTCTTTAAAAGCCTAGGACCAAATAAGCTTAGGGCTTCAGGCTGGTGAGCTGGCCAAGTCTTCCCTTGTGCAAACGAGTGGCAGCTGGCCCTGCAGCAGACTTGGGTCTCCTCCAAAACTGATCAGCAGGAGGGTGGACACGCAGGGCCTGCCTATAAGGCCTGGTCCTCCACCCTGGGTTGCTCACTCAGCCCTGTGCCCATGCCCCACAGAAACCATGGAGGCCATCAAGAAAAAGATGCAGATGCTGAGGCTAGAAAAACAGAATACCATCCATGGTGCTGAGCAGGCTGAGGTGCACAAAAACTTGCCAAAGCCAAGTGCAAACAGCCCTGTGCTGTGCTGTGCTGTGTGTGCTGTGCTGCGCTGTGCTGTACTGGGCTGGGCTGGGCTGTGTGTGCTGTGCTGTGCTGTGCTGTGTGTGCTGTGCTGTGTGTGCTGTGCTGTGCTGTGTTGTGCTGTCTGTGCTGTGCTGTGTGTGCTGGGCTGGGCTGTACTGTGCTGTGTGTGCTGGGCTGTGCTGTGCTGTGCTGTGTGTGCTGTGCTGTGCTGTGCTGTGTGTGCTGTGCTGTGCTGTGTTGTGCTGTATGTGCTGGGCTGTGTGTGCTGTGCTGTGCTGTGTGTGCTGGGCTGTGCTGCCTCTAGGCTGTTCAGCACTCTCTCGTGGTGATTTCTTCTGCTGCCTCAGGCTGGACCTTCATGAAGGGCTTGGCTTGAGAAAGGGAAATCAAATCTGTGACTCTATTATCCACTAAATGTGAGTGGTTGGTCTAGCTTAATCTCCCAAGGGAGTCTAGTGATCAAAAGAGAAACTTCCTCAGTCCTCAAGCAGCTCTGTGGCCAAAATAATGGTGGCAGTTTGTCCTGCTCCTCAGGAAAGAGGGCTCTTCCATCCTCAGCTTTATTCCCTTGAGGCAGGGTCTCTCCGCTGATCTGCTGATCCTGGATGTGGCCTGGCAGCAGTTAAGTACTGATGATCCTCCTGTCACTGACCTCTAAGTGTTGGAGCTACAGTACAGGTGCATCTGTGTGGCTCTTTTTAATATGAGTGCTGTAGATTTGAACTCAGACCATCATGTTTGTGCTGTGTTCTTATCCAGTGAGCCAGTCCCCCCAGCCCAGACTTTTTTAAGTTGTTTTTGTTTTTTTGTTTGTTTGTTTGGTTTGGTTTGGTTTTTTGAGATAGGGTTTCTCTGTATAGCCCTGGCTGTCCTGGAACTCACTCTGTAGACCAGGCTGGCCTCAAACTCAGAAATCCGCCTGCCTCTGCCTCCCAAGTGCTGGGATTAAAGGCGTGAGCCACCACTCCCGGCTGGTTTTGGTTTTGTTTCTGTATTTTCCAAGTCTTTTTTTCTCAAGGAAACTTCTAGGAGTGACTTGGGTGGAAACCCAGGAGTCTCTCGGTTTATTTGTCTGCTGTGTTTGTGGGGAGTGGGACGCACACGTGAAGACTGGAGGGTAATTTTAGGGGCTGCTCCTTTGCTTCCATCTCTGGGGTCCTGGGCTCTCAAGCTTGTGGCGAGCACTTTCACTCACTGAGCTGTGGCTTTCGACTTAGAATCCAGGTATGCAGCACAAGCTGTCCCACAAGTCATCTTCCTGTCTGAACCTCTCAGGTGCAGGGATGACAGGAGCTCAGCGGTATGCCGGGCTAGAGACCACCATTGCGGAAGCCTCAGTGAAATCTTAGGATGCTCTTAGGCAGGGCGTGGTACTGAAGGTCAGCCACTCCCACTGGTGATGGAGGCTGCAAGTTGGCTACAGATAACAATATGGACTTCCTGCCCTAGACTGCAGGAAGACAGAGGGAGCCAGTCAGGACCCATCTGAACCAACCACTGTCCCCATGGCCCCCAGGGACCTTCAGCCAGATCCGGTTCCTGACTGTGCCTGTCCAGTGGGGAAGCAGGATGGAAAACTGGCCTGGCTGTTTCCTGCCCCACTTGCAGCCCAGGGCAGCGACATCTGTTACTGCTGCCCTTTGACCCCATATCCTTCCTCCACTTCATTGAACTGTGTATTCTGTAACCACTTTACTGTGAGAGAGAAACTGAGGCCCAAAGCACAGCGGCGGGACAGGGAAGGCTTTGGGCGCGGGACCCTGACAGGAAGCGGCCTGGGCCTGTTGGTGCTGTTTCCTTTCTATTCCCACCTCCTGCCACCGGAAGCTTTGGAGTGTATAGAAATGGCAGAGTGGGTAAAGTGCTCGCCACACAACCATAAGAACCAGAGTCTAGATTCCCGGACACTGTAGAAGTCCAGCACAGCAGGGCATGTCTGGGGGAATCAGGAACAGGCAGCTCCCTGCCCGGCCAGTCTCACCAAGCTAATGTACTAGTCAGAAACCCTACTTCAAAAAAAGAGTGGAAATCATTAAAAGAAGATGCCCACCGTTAACCTCTGACTTACACATAAGCAAGCACACTCACACATGTGCACATGTACACACATACACTATCCACATACCAAAGACCACTTCCTGTATGTTCTGCTGCTGGGGCCTGTGGTGACTTCAGCTGTAAACACAGCTCTGTCAGTCAGGGAGCCCAGGCTGGAGGGAAGAGGGGTGTCCCCAGCCTTGGGGTGCTGGAGGGAGGAGACTGAGTGAGCACCCTCACAGTGGACAGCAGAGCCTCTCGTCAAACCAGCATTGGCATCCAAGTCCTATGTGGTCCTAGAGTCCGTTCTGCTCTCACGGACTGTTTGCCACTCTGTGAGTCTGCATCTCTGAAAGTTCCCAAATGTTCATGTACAAATGCTGTCTCCCAAACTTTAGAAACTCACTTAGGTGCCCAGGCAGGTAAGGGGACACGCGGTTGTCATCCCAGCCCTCTGGAGGCAGAGGCAGAGGGTTCAGGAATTCAAGCTCACCCCTGGCTGCACAGGGACCTGGAAGAATCCCCAGGCTACTTGAGACCCTGCCTCACAACACAAACAGGACTAGAGAGATGGAGCAGTGGTTAATAGCACCTGCTGCTCTTAACACATCACCTGGGTTAGGCAACTTACAACTGCCTGAAACTCCAGTGCCAGGGAAGCCAATATCTCTGCAGGCACTTGAGCATGAGTGTACACACTCACACACTTAAAAAAAAACATTCAAACCCCCTCAAACTCCCTTTATAGCCTATGACTCGTGTCCAGTAGAGTCAAATCTGATTCACACTGAGAGTTCCCATGCTTGGCATACAGTAGGTGCCCCACAAATACCCCACTCCACAGGTCCAGAAGGAAGACAATTGGTGACGGCTAGTCTTGGTCTTTGACATAGGTGTCTTTAACGGAACTGACAGACTCTCTTAGTCAAAGACAGCTACCTGCCCTAAAGTGTTCAAAATTCACCAGATCAAGGTATTCATTCTGTAGATGGGGAAACTAAGGCCAGAAAAGTGACCGGGGGTCACATATCTGGGGCTGGGAACAAGACTCCAGGCTCCTGCCTAGAGGTCAAGGCCCTCCCTTTAGCCTGAAGTGCTAGGAATGATGTGATGGGCCCAGTCACATCCATCATAGTGGCAGACTGGGACTACATTCAGAGTGGCCTTGGAGATGTCAGATAAGCCAGCTGGAACAGCTGTCTGCTGGCTCGTCTAAGCCTGGCTCTACCATCTGGAGGGTGGACTCTTAACTCCTATCCACTAAAGAGTGCCTGCCTTGTGCCTGCACCCAATCAGCCCAGAGCCTCAGGACTTGCCAAGCTCTCCCTGTGGGAGTAAAAAAAAAAAACAATACTTTAATCCAGGGTCAAGAGGCAAAGGCAGCAGATCTCTGTGAATTTAGAGCCATCCTGATCCATACGGTGAGAAGCAGTGTCAAAAAAAGAGGGGGAACAAAAGCGGACACTTGCATGTTCACACACCCCCCACACACACACACAAGTGTGCACACACACATGTAGCTGGTTATCATCTTAACACTGTCCACAGAGATCTGAGTCTTGGTGTGAGCATGGAGTCCAGTATCAAACTTATTTTAAGAGCTGGGGGTTTGGGGGAAGTGGTGAGTGGGTGGGTGTTAATCTACAGAAAGGCAACCACCCTCAGTGTTTCCTGCTGAGGGAGGACAGGAAGCTTGGCCCCACAGGGGAGTCCTGGGGGGAGGGGAGAGTCCTGCTCCAGGATCAGGGATAGCAAGAGATGCAGAGATCCTTTGGAGTTGACACAAGAGTGACCCTAGCACCTAGGAGGTGTCACATGGCTGAGTGGTTCTCAGAGAGATTGATGGGATGCAATCAAAGGGGAAGTGTGGGGGACAGACTCTCAGAAAAAAACAGCACTAGATTCTGGGGAAGGTTAAAGGACACGTTAATTAAAACAGATGCATAACAAATGTGCAAAAGTTAGAGGAGGGAAAACTTGGTCTCAGAGGGGAATTGGTCCCTGAGAGTGAGTCTCTTCCAGGACGACGGACCTAAAAGCCAGGTGTGGGAGCCAGATTGGCTCTTGAGAGTGTTTTTGCGATACCTTCCTCAGTTTCACTACCCAGAGGAATGGGGAGCCAAGAAAGGTTCTCAGCAGGGAAAAGGGCTTGCACACTGGTCTGCAACGAAACTCTGCCTACGAAACTCGGAGTTTCTATAGGCTCCACTTTGCTTAAACAGAAATCACCCTGGAGCTGCATTCAGAAAATGAGAATGCAAAATCCAATTTGTAGTGTTTCAAACTAAAGCTCTGACTTCCTCAAGAGAGTGGGGAGTCCGATGAGTCCAAGAATGGCCAGTCCCTAGGTCAAGAGAAGAGTAAAATCCCTCTGTATCCAGTAAAGCACACTTACCGCTGGGGTGGGGCGAGTATTTTATATTTTATGTGAGTGGGTGTGTTGCCTGTGCTAAGGGGTCATGGAAGAGAATGTTGGCTCCCCTGGAACAGGAGCCGAGAATCAAACCTGAGTCCTCTGCCCAAGACCTTGTCTATACACACTTTTTACTTTCACAAACTTGTGTCCTCTGAATGAGACCTTCTTTATATATACCTTTTACTTCCTACATTAATGTGGGCGCATGTGTGAGATTAATGGACTCTGGACATCAGGCAAGCATCTTTACCCGTGGAGCCATCTCATCAGCTCATATAGACCTTGTTCATTTGCAGGGCCTCAAACTCCCAGTCCTTCTGCCTCAGCCTTCCAACAGCGGGGCAACAGACCATGAGGCTGACTCGTTCTCTTCTGTGTCCCCAGGTGAAAGAGCAGCTGACGAAGCTCCAGAAGAAACTGAAATGCATGGAGGACGAACTGGACAGGCACTCGGAGGACCTGACAAACTTAAAGAAGACTCTAAAGCAGACGGAGAATAAAGTCTCCCAGGTAAGTGCGCGGCCACTGGGCCAGGCGGGGCGGGCAGTGAGGGAGGACGAGGAGCCCACAGGGCAAAGGCGGCTAGCGGCACCTACGTCAGCCACCCCCTGCCTCCCCGCCACCCCGCCCGGTGCTGACGTCGCGGCCGGCCCGGGTGACCTCATGGGTCTGACAGCAGGGCCGGGGGGGCGGGGAGAGGCGGGGGCGGCCCCGGCGTGGCCAAGGCTGGCGGGCCCGGGCGCGGCCGCCCAGCTGTCGCCGGAGCCCAGCAGAGCGAGTGAGCTATGGCCGGCCTCAACTCACTGGAGGCAGTGAAGCGCAAGATCCAGGCCCTGCAGCAGCAGGCAGACGACGCAGAGGATCGCGCGCAGGGCCTGCAGCGCGAACTGGACGGCGAGCGCGAGCGGCGAGAGAAAGTGAGAGACCAGGACCCGCGCTGTCCGCGACCCCCGCCCGATCCCACTTTTGGTTCCGCGCGTTTCCGGGCCCGCAGTGCTCCCTGGCGCCCTCTTTTCTTCCCAGCTCCGCATGCTTCCAGCTCCCTCTTCCTCCATCTGTCCTCCGCCTTGATCATCCATACCCTTGGATCCTGGAGCCCGTACGCTGGCGGGGCAGGAACTGGGAGGTTGCGGGGGACAGTCCTGCGCGGGGCTCTCCGGAGTAGTGGGGCAAATACCACGCTCCCATTGTCTGCGGCTGGACCAAGGTGGGGGCGGGGGCGGTGCGCGCTCTTGCTTCTTCGCGCCCCAACTTTCCCGGCACGTCCCTAGGGTGCGGCCGCGACACGTCCGCTGAGGGCGGGGTGGGGGCAGGAGAATTTGGACGCTGGCCTGCAGGACACCCACCACCACCACCCTGTGTCCCCTAGCCCCAGGGAATATCCACTAGGGGGCCTGTCCAACGCCGACACCGGAGCGCCCACTGTATGCGCCTTCCCTGAGAGTTCAGGGACCGGGGTGCATGAGTAGTTCGGAAAGAGGAAAGGCCTCCGCGCCTCCTCTTCATCCCTGGGTCAAGCCCAGGGCCAGAGACGGGCCTGGGTTCTAACCCCAGCTCCGGCACCCACAAAGCGTTCGATTCGTGTCTCCCAAAAGTCCGCTACAGGTGGGTAGAAAGAAAATACTAGGGAGAGGCATTCCAGCCGTTTCCGGGGCACGGAGAGCCCGTAGCCGGAGTAGCAGAACGGTGTTTGCTAGCGAAGGAGACTCACAGACAAGGGAAGAGGTGTTGTGTGATCGCCCAGGTCTCCTGAAGCCGTAGTGTGGGAACTCAGGGCGGGGACCCTAGAAACTAAAAGGCCAGGTGGCAGTGCAGGTACCGCCTGGACTCCTCCCAAGACTGCCTGGGCGACAGCCTGGCCTGGGTAGAAGCCTTGAATCCCTCAAGGACCGCTCGGGCTGGAGAAAGCCTCAGAACCCGGCAGAAGCTCTGCACAGTAGCTGTTAGGGCTTCTCATAGGCCCGTCCCACCCTAGACATATCCAAAATGGCCTCAAGACTCCAGCCAAGCCAGGAATTTGGCGGCCCAAGGGTGGGGTGTGCGGGATGCCTTTTGGCAAACTCTGAGGCTTCTTTAAAAGTTCATGTGGGAGAGCATGCTACTTTTGGTTGTAGAAAGACATCTCAAGTTGATTCTGGGCCAGAAGCACCCAGACTAGAAATGGGGTTGGGGTGTGTGTAGCTGATTTCTGGGCCTGTGTCCCAACAGCTGGTTTCATTTAGATTTTTGTGTGATTAACCGACGTCTTCCTGTTGCTTGGCCACAAGTATCTAGCAAGCCTCTTTTACCTTATAAGGGAAACCCTTTGTAGCCGGTAGAAGGCTTTGATTGCAGGAAGGGGCGGAGCTCAAGATGACTTAGGGTGTGTGTGCGCGCGCGCGCGCGCGCGTGAATACATGGTTGTGAACTAGAACTCTTTCTGTTTTAAACAGTTGAAAATATTCCAAGATCAAAGTGTGCCTCTTCAGTCTAAGTTCTTTTCCTTTTTTTGAGACAATTCGTGAAATGTGGAAACTCAGTGTGACTGTGAACGTGATTACTATGTTGGGTGTGGCCTTGAGCCCCTGCAGCCCAGGCTGCTTAGAGGCTGGGGTTGTCACTGAATGGTGGGATGCTCCCGGGTCCCTTCTCCAGGACTGGGTGAACTGGACGAGGTTGAGCCTGCACTTGAGAGATTAAGGCGGGGGAATCAGAAACCAGGGCCAGACTATGTAGTTAGAGGCCAACCTGGGCTTCGTGAAACCATAACTCAAAACAAACAAACAAGCAAGCAAACAACTAAAAGCTCCACCGAGTGCAGATGGGCATAAGGTTCTTTTTAGCAAATGGCAAAAATTAACAAATTAGATAGTGGTCCTGGTTACATAACTTTTGCTAAATATACTAAAAACCGAAGTGGGCGGGAACCAATCCTGCTCCAGTTGTTGCATGTGATAGGTATTGAAGTTCGAGATATAAAAAAAGAGGCCCCCATGGGCCCCTGAGATGGTTCAGCTGGGCAGAGGTGCTTGCTGCTAATGCTGATGACCTGAGTTCAATCCACAGGACCCACATTGTGGGAGACCTGAGACCCACAGGCACATATTGGTGTTGGGGGAGGGGGTCCTCTGTATATTGACAGGCAACCTGGCCTGTTCTTTTACCTTCCCTGCTGTGTGAACTGAGGTAGAGAGGGCCCAGACTCACACTGAGTTTTATAGCTGTCCCCATGTCGTGGTTATCCCTGAAAGGAAGCCGGTAGCATGGCTTCCTCTGATCTCCTCATGAACCTACACACTGTTTTAAAATGTGTGTGCTGAGAATCTAAACTCAGGTCCTTATGCTGGGCAGCAAGTGATTTTTACCCACTAAGCCAGCTCCCCCTTTTTCTGGTATTTTAACAGAGATATTGCTATATAGATATATAATTGTTCAGGCTAACCTAAAACTCTTTGTCCTTTGGCTTCAATCTCCTGGAACTGCTAATTTGAGTCTCACGTGACCAACTTTCCATGCTCCTCCTTGAGGGTGGCCACCCCTGGATGACAAAGGGAAGTCACCTTTGGTGACAGAGCCCTAAGTCACTATAGGATACCACTGCACTGGTGGGACCTCCTTGTTCCCACCAGTAAGGTGGGTGACTTGAAGACAAAACAATATCAGGGCTGACAAGTTTGCTCAGTTGTTGAGGTGTGTGTTCTTTAGAGTGGCTGGGCACTGCGCCTCGCCAGGGATACTGAGGCAGGAGGATCCCTGAGTTCAGGAGTTGGAAACCAGTCTGGCCAATGCACAAGGCCCTGTGCCACAGATCCATAATTTTTAAAAAATCAAATTTAAATTCAAATGAGTATGAATTCCCTTGAGCCTGGGTCCCTGGGTGGGTCACTGAGGGGATGGGGGGTGGGGAGACGCTGCTTGCCAGCTTGACTCTTCTTAATCTGGGTGTATATCTGTCTTTCCAGGCTGAAGGAGATGCAGCCGCTCTCAACCGCCGCATCCAACTGCTGGAGGAGGAGCTGGACCGGGCTCAGGAGCAGCTGACCACAGCCCTGCAGAATCTGGAAGAGGCAGAGAAGGCTGCTGATGAGAGTGAGAGGTAGGATGCTTCTGACCTGTGGAAGACAGGGGTGGAGCCAGGGGTGGTGGTGCATACCTGTGAGTTCCAGGCTGCTGAGGCAGCCTGGGCTACATGAAGCCTTTCCTGACTAAAAAGATGTGTGTGAGCGCTGATGGCTCAGTATTTAAGTGCTTAAATCTCCACCACTTGAAAAGCCAGTGTGGTTTCACAAGATGACTTGGGCTTTGCTGACTGCCATTCTACCTCCAGGTTCAGTGAGAGATCCTGTCTCAAGGGAATGAGACAGAAAGTGACAGAGCTGGACACCCGATATCCTTCTCTAGTCTCCATATGCACAAACACAAATGCACA
The DNA here is from genome assembly GCF_900095145.1 of Mus pahari. NCBI lineage: Eukaryota > Metazoa > Chordata > Mammalia > Rodentia > Muridae > Mus > Mus pahari. Next base: position 86,849,714 of record NC_034608.1, read on the forward strand.
TAGACATGGATGGATGGAAAAAATTGTGCAGTGGTACTAATGACCTTGGAGCTGAAGGGATTTGAAGATCTGGTTTGGTTGTTGTTGTTGTTGTTGTTTTTTGTTGTTGTTGTTGTTTTTGTTTTGTTTTTCGAGACAGGGTTTCTCTGTATAGCCCTGGCTGTCCTGGAACTCACTTTGTAGACCAGACTGGCCTAGAACTCAGAAATCCGCCTGCCTCTGCCTCCCGAGTGCTGGGATTAAAGGCCTGTGCCACCACCGCCCGGCTTTAATTAAAAAAAAAAAAAAAAAAAAAAAAGATTTATTTATTTATTTATTTATTGTGTGTGAGTACACTGTAGCTGGGGTGTCTTCAGACACCCCAGAAGAGGGCACCAGATCTCATTATGAATGGCTGTGAGCCACCATGTGGTTGCTGGGAACTGAACTCAGAACCTTGGGAAGAGCAGTGCTCTTAACCACTGAGCCGTCCCTGCAGCCCCACCTGTTTGTCTTTAATCCAGTTCCCTTCCCTCCAGCCCCACCGATTGTCTTTAATCCAGTTCCCTTTTCTGTTCTGTTTTGTTGGAGGCAGGGTCTACCTGTGTGGTGCTGGGATGACAGATGCTTCGCCATGTGCCCTGCCTTGTTTTCTTTATGATAGATTAGGAGGACACTTTCCAGGAGACAGAGAAAAGCAAAAATGTGCAAGCATGGGGCTAGGGCCTCGGAGTGTGTTGTTGCTTTCTGGGGAAGCCCCAGTTGTCTCTCTTGCCCACTCTAGAGACAACTGAGCTTCTAGATGATGTGAAGAAAAGAGAAGTAAAGGTAGACTGGGCAGCGTGGCAGTGTAGACATTTATCCAAGGACTCAGGAGGCAGAGGCAGGGTGATCTCTGCCATGTGCCTCCATGGTAGTTCCCATTGCTGTGGCACGCTTTAAGCTTTTGGATGATGCCAGCTATATTTTGGAGACAGTACGTAACCAACCATCACTGTGTTTACAGCTGACCCTGCTACTCCGGTGATATCTGGGCAGCATTCAGGCTTCCACAGGGAGCTCTACCCAACTGTCCTCAGGAATGAATGGCTCTAGCATGTCTTGGCTTGGAGAGCTAAGGAACCATATGTTTTATATTTTTCCTTTTCTTAACTTGCTACACTTGTTTAAAATGTCCTTCATAAGACTTAACCAGAGAACAAAGTCTATGATGGGCGTTTCTGAGACTCCTTGTCAATGCAATTAATCTGAGTCTCCTCACCTTAGCCTGAGGCAGACTCTCAGACAAGGGCAAAAAGGAATCACATTCTTCACCAAAATACCACAGAAAGTCTCTAGGCCACACACTGAAATACCACAGAAAGTCTCTAGGCCACACACTGAAATACCACACAAAGTCTCTAGGCCACACACTGAAATACCACACAAAGTCTCTAGGCCACACACTGAAATACC
>NC_034608.1:86851933-86855439 GCF_900095145.1 Mus pahari
GTGTGTGTGTGTGTGTGTGTGTGTGTGTGTGAGAGAGAGAGAGAGAGAGAGAGAGAGAGAGAGAGAGAGAGAGAGAGAGAGAGATCCTAGGCTGTGAGGTAGTCCAGAAGGTAAGGGCGCTTGCCGCCAGGTCTCCTGACCTGAGTTCAATCCCCAAGTCCCACATGTTAGAAAGAGAGAACCAACTCCTGCAAGTTGTCTTCTAACCTCACATGTGTGCCATGGCATAGATGCACTTAAATACACACAGTACCATGTTAGGCAGCTCACAGCAGCCTATAACTTCAGCTCCAGGGAATAAGAATATTTCTGACCCCTCTATGGGCACCTACACACACACACACACACACACAATTAAAAATAATAAAAATAATAAAAAATAAAACAATAACCAGTGAAATTGCTCAGTGTGTGAAGGCCCCTATTGCCAAGTGTGACAACCTGAGTTCAGTTAGTGCCTGGGACCCACACTGGAGGAGAGAACCAGCCACTGTAGGTAGGTCCCACCTTCCACACAGTGTGCTGGGGCACATACACTCATGCGCAAGTAAATAAATGTAAAGTATTAATAATAAAGCAGGTGTTTTGTCCTACCCCACACTTTTAATAACGTGTCATCGAGCCTTGTGCCTAGCTTCTATCCCTGTATCTTGGGGATACTGTGCAGGTGATCACCTGACCCACAGCCATCTCTCTGGTGCCCATTACCTTGTTTGTTCCAATGCATACAAGTCTGCATGAGCAGGCTTTGCTCTGAGGCAGCTGAGCTGTCCTGACCGCCTGGGTAAGCATAGGGTCCTTCTCTGAAATGCTTGGGACTGAAAGTTCTTAGGAGCTTGGGTGTTTCTAGATTTGGGGAGATTTGCATGTCAGTAATGAGCTATCTTAAAGGTGGTTGCAGAGTCTAAACAGGGAGTTCATATGCATCCTATTTACCTTGAACATGGGGCCTGAGGTACATTTCATGTGTTTCTAGTGTGCCCTCCTTTGAACAGTGGCCTGCTACATAAGGAATTCTCCATCTGTACTGTGACTGTGCTCACAGGTTCGGGTTGTGGGTCTCACTTCAGACTCACTCGGCACTGGGTAACATAAAGGTTTGTTTTGAAAGCCAGGCATGGTGGTGCATGCCATTCAGCCCAGTAATAAAACCAAAAGATAAAAACCTACACCGTTGTGGAGCACTTTGTGCTGCTCAGGGTCTGCCGGACTCTCCAGTAGCTTTTGCATTCCAGCTTGTCCACTTTGTTTCCATTCAGTCCCGGCTCTGGAAACTTCCTGGAATCCCCTCCCCACCCAGCATAAACATCCCGCCCATCCCGCCCTGTGCTCTTTCACTCCTGTGTGGGTTTTGGGTTTTGGCTGGTTGGTTTAGAGAGATTTTTTTTTTCTTTGTTTTTATATTTTAATACAAAGTCTCATTTTATAACCCTTGAGAGCTGGGACTAAAGGTGTGTTCACACACAGTGCAGCTCTGACTTCATTGTTTCTTTCTTGTTGTTGTTAATATTGAGACAAGATCCTGTTATATAGCCCTGGCTTGCCTGCTCTTAAAGGCCTGTCTCAGTCTCCCCAGTGCTGAGACAGAGCATTCGCCTGTCCTCCAGTTCTCTCCATACCTCAACTAAGCTCTCGAAAAGCCTCTGCTCCCCCAGCCCCTACACCTGCTCCTCAGCATTCCTGCAGGTGTGGGTACACATTCCAAAGTGACTGCTGGTCCTCAGGCTTGTCTTACTGCGAGGAATACAAAACAGGAGTGGACCCTCAGGGGCTAGCCCAACTCTGCTACTTAGCAGCTCTCTATATAACCTTAGCTTTTCTCTGCCTCAGTTTCTTTATTTGTAAACTGGGGATAGTAGACCCACAATATGGTATGCTTGTGAAAGCTGGGTTATTTGCTAGTGTGTGGCGGTCCACCAGTCATGATGGTGATGCACGCCTGTCATTCTAGTGCTCCTGAATGCTGAGGGAGGTCTAGTAGCCTGGGCTAAGTAGCAAAATCTGTGTTCTAGGACCTAAAAAGGGGTTGTGAGGGTGGGTAGGATTAAAGCTCAGTTGCTAAGAATGCTTGCCTGGCATCCACAAAGTTGGGTTCAATTCTCACTACCACATAAGCCCATCACCCCACACTGAGGGGGAAGAGGCAGGAGGATCAGGAATTCAAAGCTATCCTTGACTGCATAGTGAGTTTGAGACCAGCCCGGGCTATATGAGGTTGGGGAGATTGCTCTTCAGGTTAAGTTCTTGCTGCAGGAGCCTAAGAACCTGAGTTAGTACTCCCCCCTCATAGAAAAGCTATGCATGGCAGGGGGCCTGCAATCCCAGCACTGCAGAGGCCAAAGAGTCCCTGGGGCTCCATGATCAGCCAGTCTGTGGGGAACAACAAGCTCCAGGTTCACTGAGAGACCTGTCTCAAAGATACCACAGGCTGGAGAGAAGACTCCGAAGTTAACCTTCTTGTAGAGGACCTGGGTTCGGTTCTCAGCATCAGCTGCCTTAATGAAATGAATACAGAAATTGACAATAGGTCTTTATCCTTGCCTGGGTGCTGGGTGGGTGCATTTGAGGGCCTTGCTGTGATACCCCACCCTATCCCACTTGCAGAGGCATGAAGGTAATAGAGAACCGAGCCATGAAAGATGAGGAAAAGATGGAGATCCTGGAGATGCAGCTCAAAGAAGCCAAGCACATCACTGACGAGGCTGACCGCAAGTACGAAGAGGTGAGTTGGACCGCAGGGATAGCCGCAGGAAGTGGGAGGAAATGGTGCTGCCGATAGGAACCCCGTCGGAAGCCCACATTTAAGACGATTACTTCTGTGGGTTTCCAGACACAGCCACTTGACTGGGAAACTGTCTTCAAACAAAAGTATGGTGGCCACTTGTCTGAGCTGCTGGAGACCAACTGATCAATTCACTCTGCTTGTCCCTTAAGCCGGATATAGACCAGTTGGAATAAACTAAGGGTCATGATTGCCAGCCTGACTCTGCTGCCCTTTTCTCTCTCTCTCTTTTTTTTTTAATCTTCATGGATATAGAATCTCCCACTAACTCAGGCTGGCCTGGAATTCCTGTGGCCCAGGCTAGCCATGAATGCTTGACTGTCCACTGCCTCAGCTTTCCAAATGCTAGGATGATAGGTATGAACCACTATGCCTGGCTGTCTTGTTTTTGGTTTTCCAATATATATTTGTTTTGTTTTTATTTTTTTCTGAGAGAGGTTTTCCTGTATTCCAGGCTGTTCTCCTCCCTATATAGAAAATAATGCAAGGATGGCCCTGAACTCCTGACTCTTGCCTCCCTCTCCAAAGTGCTGGGATTACAGACATGAACAAGCTGGCTGAATTTTGTTTTTAAAGAAAGGGTCTAAGGTATCTCAGGCTGGCTTCCAACTCTTTTTTATATAGCCTGGGGTAATCTTTAATTCCCAATTCTCTTGCCTCTGCCTCTCAAATGCTGGGATTATAGGTCACCATGACTAGTTTTTTGTTTTTTGTTTTTTTTTTT
>NC_034608.1:86856274-86866046 GCF_900095145.1 Mus pahari
CTCTCTCTCTCTCTCTCTCTCTCTCTCTCTCTCTCTTCCTTTCTTTGTTGTTTGGTTTTGTTTCTTTGCTTTGCACTTTGGTTTGGTTTGAGACAGGGTCTCTTGTAGCCTGGAATGCCTGATCCTCCTGACTGATTGCTAGAATAATAAGCATGAACTACCACACTGAGTTTAACTTTTGTTTTTCACAATTTTATATACTTATAAACTCACATTATACTTTAATTACAACACACACTTTTTTTCCTCCTCTCACCGACCCCCTTTTTCTCAGTATACCCCCTCCTAACTTTGATTTCTTCTTGTTATCCACTGCAGTTATTTGCATGTTATTAGCATGTTATTAGCATGAGCATGAAGAGGGGTTATTTACCAGTTCAAGGCAACTTGCTGAGTAGTTACACCACTGAGAAATGTATCTCCTCCTCCCCCAGAGGCCATTAACTGCTGATACTACCTGGGGAGGGTGGACCTCGTGAGCCTATCTCTCTTCTATGATGGAATGTTGACAGGTCCCACCCCCTGCAAGTCTTGTGTAGGCTGTCACCGCTGCTGAGTCAGTCTATGGTGCAATAGCCCTGCCCCGGGCAGAAAATGGCATTTCACAGCTCTGCTGCCCATTCACAAGCTGCCCGTGTTCTTCACCCCTCCCATTTTCTCACTGTTCCTTGTTGGCTTTTTGGAATTTTTGAGAGTTTTGCTATATGGCCAGGCTGCCCTGGAACTTGGGATCTTCCTTCCTACCTCCACTTTGCATATTAAGCCAGGCAGGCCATTTGGTCTTCACAGAATCCTGTCTATAGGGGGGCAGATACCCCACAAGTGTTTCAGGGCATGGCTTCTGATGTTGCTATTGGTACCTTCCCATGGAGACAGCTCAGCAAGAATGTCACAGTCCCAACAAACAAAACACCTCTCCCCCCTTGGCCTTGGACCCAGGAGTCAGCTCCACAGAGAGTCCTGCGGGGCTGGGGGCACCCTGGTTTCACAGGTGTATTCTAGGCTTGCCTCCTAGAGTGTCCCATGAGCTCTGCCATCTCCCACCTCCCACCTCCCACCCTTGTCTTATTTGCACACCTTCCTGAGAAAACTAAGCCAGTCACAGATTTCACAAGTCCCTGTTGCCTCATCCCTGGCAGATCCCCAGGTTGCTTTACAAACCCTCCAGATGCCCTCCTGCCCTGCTTCTGCCTGTGCTCAGCAGGAGAGGGTATGATAAGTTTCCAGCAGTGGTGGAGTGGGGGGATGGACAGTGGACTTGCTGGAAGGGAATTGCCTGCATTACAGCAAATCTTGTTCTGGTGCAGAAAGTGTGGTGACCTGGAAGAAGAGCTCAAGAATGTAACTAACAATCTGAAATCACTGGAGGCTGCTTCTGAAAAGGTGGGATGGAGGGAAACTTGCTACATTTTGTCCTGTTCTCAGTCCAGGTAACCCGGCATGTGCTAGGGTATCGTCTTGCAGGCCTTTGTTAATGGGAGCCATATTGAGAATGAGTCTCTCACCTGAAGCTCATCTATTTGGCTAGTCTAGTTAGCCAGCTTGTTCCAGGAATCTCATCTCTACAGAGGGAGCCACACCCATCCAACCTTTATGTGAATGCTGGGGTCCTCGCCAGGCAAATGCTTCACTGGCTGAATCATCTCCCCAGCTCCTTCTTCCTTCCCTTAAGTATTTATTTCATATGTGTAAGTGCTTTGCCAGCACGTATGTCTGCACTGCAGGGCAGGGTGTCAGATCCCCTGGCACTGAACTTACAAAATGGTTGTGAGCCTCCATGTGGGTACTGGGTCCTGAACCCCAGCCCTCTGTAAAAGCAACAAGAGCCCTTAACCTCTGAGGCATCTCTCCAGCCTCTTTCCCTCTTTTAAGAACCACCTTTGGGGTTTGTTTGTTTTTCTCCCACAGTATTCTGAAAAGGAGGATAAATATGAAGAAGAAATCAAGCTTCTGTCCGACAAGCTGAAGGAGGTGAGCAACCACACCCAGCTTTGCCCTACATTTTGAGGGCCTAATCTGACGTAGGGTAGTGACTCTTTTCTTCCCTAGGCTGAGACCCGAGCTGAGTTTGCAGAAAGGACAGTTTCTAAACTGGAGAAGACAATCGATGACCTGGAAGGTAGGAATCTCCACTTCCCTAAGTGGCATATGAAAGTTGAGTGAGGAGGTGTGTGGAGGGACAGAGCTGGGCTTTTTCCCAGAGTGAAGTCTTCAGAATTCTCACAGAGATGCTTTGCATATTTTAAATGCCTCCAGTTCTGGCTGGCCTTTCTCCCAGAGGCAAGGTTTATCTTAGTGTGAGCAAAGAGAAAAAAGGAGGCTGCAGGGCCTCAGTTCCCCAGGGAACACAACTCAGCATTTCTTGAAGTGACTATGTTATTCTCCATGATAGAGCACGGAAATTCCAGACACTTGGGGTTGGGATCCTCCAGGAAGGGAGACTCATTCTTCAGATCTTTAGCCATATAAGGGAAAATGCTCCATTCCAAAGGGTGACTAAGCCCAAGGGTGATTGTAGTGGGGGTTATCTTGAGATAGGGTCTTATAGTGTAAACCAGGCTAGCCCTGCCTCTGCCTCCCAAGTGCTGGGATTAAAGGTGTGTGCCACCACGCCCAGCTCACTTTTATTTCAAGGGCTCACCTAGGCTACTCCTGTTCAGAAGCCCAGACCTGTTTGACACGGGGCTCAACTTTGCCTTCGTTCATACTGACGTCTCACTATTTTGTTTGTCTATCTCCATCCTATTTCTTCAGCCCCCTTCCTGGGGACACCACCCTCTAGACAAGAGTGCCCAAAAGCTCAGGTAAATAGCTATCAGCAAGGATGTGAGCCATCCCTCAGTGACAAGACCTCTCTCTCTGAAAGCTGTGGGTGTCACCTTGGCTCCTGGCCATCTCCAAGTGAACTGGCTCTGGTGCCTAGGAGCTCCAGGGAACCCACTTTAGCCTTTTCCCCATGTGCCTAACTCTGAAATGACAACAGGCCATCTTCATCTTCTGTTCTTGCCACCTCATCTTTGAGCTGGAGTCGGGTGCCTTTGGCCATGACCAGGATGAAGGTGGGCAGTTGGTTGTCTCTCACAGATTAAACTCTCTTTACCAAAAGAAAAATGAGGTCCACATGGTCCTTTTCTGAAAATAAGGAAACAAAAGCCAATCTGGCATGGTTCCTAAACACAGCACTAGCTAATCAGGATGGCAGCGCAGTCGTTTCTTAATGGAGAGAGTCTGAATTTGAGTCAGCAAATCAAAGGAGGCCCTCTTGATTGGGGTCCAGGCTATGAATTCCAGTGGTTGCTTGCATTCTTATGTGACATTTATCCTAACCCATTTTGTTAGGTGGGCAGTGGTTTTACACGCCTTTAATCCCAACACTTGGGAGGCAGGGGCAGGTGGATCTGAGTTCAAGAACAGCCTGTTCTACAGAGGGCATTGCTATGGAAAAGTGCTGGGGATGAGGGGGGGGGGCATTTTGTAAACCCTGCCCTATACACCTTGTTTTGCATATGCCCTGGGACAGATCACTGGCCTTGTTGGGGGGTGGGGGGGATGCTTTTGTTGTTTGCTCAGTATTTCCCTGAGAAATTTCCAGGTGTGAATAGCCTCCACCCTTTGAAATAACCATCCCTTCCTGCCTCTCTAATCATTCTACTGGAGCCCTGCAAGAGTCCAGCCCTCTCCTACTGTCTGCCTGAGCTGTGTTGAGGGTCTCCTACTGTCTGCCTGAGCTGTGTTGAGGGTCTCCTACTGTCTGCCTGGGCTGTGCTGAGGGTCTCCAGGGCAGGGGCACTTTGGGGGTGAGGGTCTTTCCTTTCAGACGTAATTAACAAGCATGCTAGCGAGGCCAGGACTGCTGGTAGAAGACCTGGGTCGCACCTCACCTCCACCACTGGGACTGCGCGACACTGAGTGTGCCACTCTTCTATAAAACGAAAGTGCACTCTGGGTTACCAGGGGCGGCTGGCTCACAAGAGCACCCAGTTAACAAGTCTGCACCCGGCCAGGTCACAGATGTTACATGAAGGCTTCTGTGGCCATAGAGAGACTGCCATCTTCTGCAGTCTAAGGTGTTTTGTTTTTTGTTTTGTTTTCCTGAAAATTTCCAGGTTGATCTTATCATAGTTTATGAGGCTTTTTGCTTTCTTCCAGAATTGTAATGACTCCTGGCCGTGTCTTTTATCAGCTCTCCCTCACACAAACCAACCTTCCCTCATGCTTGCTCATGCAGAGCTCTCAATGGTTTTTTGTATTTTACTTATTTGGTGGTGCAGAGCACACACATGCCACAGTGCACAGATGTGGAGGTTAGGACAACTCGAAGGGATCAAGTTTCTCCTTTTACCACGTGGGTCCTGGGGATGGAACTCAGGTCTTCAGACTTGGCAGCAGGAACCTTGACCTGATAGGCCATCTTACAAACTGACCTTTTATTTTCTTTTCTAAAATTTTACTTAATCAGCAGGATTACTGAATAGTTTTCCTGCAGTCTTAGGTTGCAGTCTTCTGTTATTTACCTGGAGTTATTTACTCCATCGCCAGGGGCACCCTGACAGTGAATACTGTATGCCTGGAATTACAATAGCCACTCACAGGTACTCCAAAGGAAAAATGGGTTACATAATTTTACATTGTCCTAACAGATGTACTAAGTCGTCTATATCTAGTAGCAAAGTTTTGTGTGTGTGTGTGTACAGCATCTGAATTCTGAAGCATGTCTCAGTTCTCATGAGGTATCTATCAATCACACACACTGGTGGTATTCTCCCTACCTCACAGATGGGCAGACTGACGACCTAGAAAGCTTGAATGGCTCACTCTAATGATGCACCTTAGGGCTTCAGTCCAAGTGCTCTGCTCACAGATTGCTGGCTTTATCTGGAAAAGGAAAACAGGACAATAAATCGAGTTTCACCAAGGCAGAAAAGATTTTTGTTTTTTGTTTTTTTAAGATTTATTTATTATATGTAAGTACACTGTAGCTGTCTTCAGATACACTAGAAGAGGGCATCAGATCTCATTACAGATGGTTGTGAGCCACCATGTGGGTGCTGGGATTTAAACTCAGGACCTCTGGAAGATCAGTAAGTGCTCTTAACCATTGAGACATCTCTCGAGCCCAGAAAAATTTACTTTTGTATAGTATATTTTATGCACCATTTGAGATGTTAAATTTTTATTTATAGTTTGTTTGTTGAGGAGGTGCACACATGCCATGGTTCATGTGTGGAGGTCAGAAAACAGGTTGTAGGAGCCTGTTCTCTTCCCACTATGTGAGTCCCAGGGATAAAACTGATTATCAAGCCAGGCAGCAAGTGCCTTTTCTTGATGAGAAACCAGACCTAGGATTTTTCTTTGGGATGGGGATAGTATTGAGACAAGATCACATACAGCCCAGATTGGCCTAGAATTGACCATAGCCCAGGATGACCTCTGCCTCCTGACCTTCCTGCCTCCATCCAGGTGCTTGAGTGTCAAGGATACACCACAAAGCCAGGCTGTGCCTGGACACTTGGGTTTTTGTTGTTGTTTTTGAGACATGATCTGGTGAGAACTCAGGTCTGGCTAGCCTAGAACTTGCTGGGTAGACCAGGAACTTACTGGGTAGACCAGGGTGGTCACCTCCCTCCTGAGTGCTAGGATTCAAATAATGCACCAGCACTCCCAGCCTAATATCCCATAACTATCTTGTTTGCTCTTTGATCCCTATTACTCCATGGTATTCTGTGTGATTCTTAGCTGTGGCTTTCATTGTCACAGCTTGAGCTGCCCCTTTTCCCTTCCCTTAACAAAGATGCTTATTAATTCATTTTTCCTGTCTTAATCTTTACCAGAAAAACTTGCCCAGGCCAAAGAAGAGAATGTGGGCTTACATCAGACACTGGACCAGACACTAAACGAACTCAACTGTATATAAACTAAACCAGAGGAGTCCTGTTTTAACACCAACTCCACTCCAGAGAGTGTGCCCTGTCTTCCTCTTTTGTAAGAAGTTCCGCTTATTACCAGGTCTCCACCTTGCAGGAAATGCCAAGCAGATAATGAATTCATGACCAAATATTTTGTTAGACAAGCTTTGAGCACCAGTTAAGTTTAATTCTTTTCCTTTTCCATTCAAATGGCACCAGCTTCTCTGATTATTCTTATTCTTAAATTGCATTTATTCCTAAAATAGGCAGGGAATTTCACACTGAGTATAGTTGCTTAAGGCTGAGGGCGTTTGGTTCTTGGGAATTTGTCAGCCCCACACTCTGAAGCACAGGCTCAAGTATCTAGTCGTAGCTGGTTGCTGTGGGGAAGTTTTGTGAGGCTAGGGGTTGTTACAAGAAAACGTAGAAATTTTCCACCCAGAGCAAAAATTAAGCCTCCTATGGGAAGTTATAAAGCACAACTAGATTAGCCTGAATATACTGAGTCTGCTCCACACTCCCCCGTGCAGAACAGATTGTCTTTAAGCATTCCAAGTGAGAATGCTGGGGTAATCATTGTTGTTCATGTGCCTTCTTACTGGTTTTTAATGCTGTTCCATGTTCCATCTTCCCTTCACTCCAGAATTGTTCTCTGAGGAGCAAGCGTCTTATTCCAGGACTTTTCTGCTGTGGTCTAATGATATACCCAGCAGGGAATATGGCAGAGTCCAACCTTTTCAGCCAGGACTACACAGTAAAACTCTGTCTCAAATAATAGAAAGGTTACTAGCCTTCAATACATTGAGCATTGTTCTAATACCAAGTGTTGGGCAACAAAAGGTCTCTCCAGTAGCAAAGTAGTGATAGAAAAAGAAATTGGCTTAGCTTCATCTCCATTGTTCAGGAACAACAAATGGAAGCTTGACTTTGCCAAGACTTGAATTCCTTCGGGAATGACACTAATAAAAGACCAAGACCTCCTGATCGAACTGGATGTGGAGTGCTCTGTAGGCTGCACATTTTTTTTTTTTTTTTTTTTTAGCTTTGTAGTTCTCCTTTCTCAGTTAACATCTCACACTGAAACATTCCACATTCCCCAGCAGTGCGGGGCCAACTCAAGTTTACAGTCCTGACTCAAAGTCACCCTGCTTCTAGCTTATCTGAACCCCTGCCCCTCACTCCTATTTATTAAGCATCACACTACCAGGGAGATGAACTTTGAGCAAACTGTGCAATTGATAAAATCTACTCTGTTCTTTAGGTTCTTGCTATTGTATCATACATAATAGTATCACTTTTTCTACATTTTGGTCAAATAAATTTTTGCATAAATAATGTGTATGGATTTATTCTTTTAGTTGACAGTTTTGTAGATATATAATGCATTCTGGTTATTCCACATACACATTCCTATCTCTTTCCCATTCCTATGTATCCTACCTCCATCAATACCAGTCTCTCAGTGTGGAACATTCACTAGAGCCTGGCAGGATTCCACTGGCAGGTACACAACTGAAAGCAGTGACTACTCCACCTTTTCTGAATCTATCATCAAACTAGTTCTGAAGGATGGGGCCCCCAAGTCCCTCTATCAACACCTAGCTACTGATTGAACAACTTTGGTTTAACAAATGTTAGCAGAATGTTAAGGTGACTGTGCCAAGAGCTCAGCAAGTAGCTTCTTTTTGCCTTACACTGTGACTTCATGATACAAAGACAGTTATCTCCATACTTCAGGTTGGGAGCACAGGCCTCTGTTACTCAGAATGTCTGGCCCTTTGTGATTCCTAATCCTTCCTAAACTAGACTGAGCCAAATGGGAAGGATTTTAATAGACGGTGCAGTGGTTCACGGTGCAGTGGTTCACGGTGCAGGGGTTCTCGGCGGGTAGTGGCCCCTTTGGGGTTAAGCCCTTTTCACAGGGGTTGCACATCAGATACTCACATTACAGCTCAGAACAGCAAAATCAGCTGTGTAGGAGCAATGAAAATTCAGTGGTTGGGGGTCACAACATGGGGAACTGTATTAAAGGGTCACAGCATTAGGAAGGTTGGAAACTACTGAGATGGTAGGAGAAAGGTTTATGCTGTCCTAGTTAAGAGAAACCTAAGGCCTGTTGGGATCAGGCTTTTCCTGCATTGCACACACAAGCCAAGCAGAAAATAGAAGAGTAAAAGCGAGGCTGGGTCCACATGATAAAAACAAACCTAACTTGATCAGAAATGGAAATAAACAGAAGTATCAGGAAACTGGTTAAACATCTATTTCCAGAAATACTACGGCTGGTTGGTTTTAGAGGCAGGAAGGCAAGGTAAGTAAATATCACTGAACCAGGATCGGGCCTGGCCGGATGGCTCACGGTGAAAGTGCTTTCTGTGCAAGACTGACCACCAGAATTGGATTCCTGCCTTGGTATAAGGTGAGAATAAACTTCCAAAAGATGTCTTTTCAGGGCTGGAGAGATGGCTCAAGAGTGAAAATCACTTGCTGCTCCTGTATGGGTTTGGTTCCCAGGACCGACGCTGAGCAGCTTGCAACACCACCTGTAGCTCCAGTTTCAGAGAATCCAAAACTGCTTCTGGCCTCAAAAGGGCACTTGTGCTTATAATACACATACAGATAAGCATGTATACACACTAGAAATAAAAGTTGTCCTCTGGACTCCATACATTCACCATGGCATGCATGCACCTCTGTTCACACATGAGATCATCTGGGATGGCAGCTGTTAGAAAAAAGAAGTGATTCTTCCTGTTGGGCTATGCAGTAGGGACATGGAGCAAGAGCCTGTCACTATAGTTTCACTCCTGTACCACAGTTGCTTTAGTGTTTTACTTCAAAATCTTACCTTCAAGAGGATTTGGAAAAATCCTGCCAGGCCCTATCCTGGTAAGGGATTGAAGAAAATGAGTAGTTTTTGTTCAGGTGTAGTGTTGCAAGCTAGCCTAGGCTGGAGAACTTGACTCCAAAAGATAATCAAGTGGGGTGGTACATACCTTTAGCCCCAGCACTCAGGAGGCAGAGAGGCAGGCAGATCTAAGTTTCAGGCCAGCCAGAGATAAAATTCTCTCCTTTAAGACCCTGTCTCAGGCTGGAGAGATGTCTCAGTGGTTAAAAGCACTGACTGCTCTCCCAGAGGTCCTGAGTTCAATTTCCAGCAACCACATGGTGGCTCACAACCATCTATAATGGGATCCAATGACCTCTTTGGTGTGTCTGAAGACGGTTACAGTTTAATCATATACATACAATAAATAAATATATCTTTAAAAAAGATCCTATCTCAAAAGAGCTTTCAAAGCATTAATGCAAAGTGCAAAACATTTTAAACCAAATATAAGAGTTTGCCTATTCCAAGTGAACATTGAGCTTAGATGATAAAGATGTCTTCAAATTGTAGATTCCTCAGTGCCATACTAACCGCTCACACTGGTCCCACCCCATCAAAGCTGCATGGAGGTCTTGCCTCCCTCCTCATCCCACTAGGCTGGATTCTAATTAAACTCAGGTAGTTTTGGTCACCTTTGTGCCTCAGCACTTAAAGTGTCAGCTTTATTTAACACTACAATGGGAGAATTGGAGCCAATAAGGCTAATCTCAGGTGTAACTATTGCTAATTGAAAACTTTTCCCAGTATCGCTGGTGAGGACTTAGAATATAGTCGGATTTGACAAGCTTTGACAGACTCTAAGAAGGCTGAAATATCAAGAAGGATCCAGTGTTTGCTGACTTGTCCTAGTTTTGAGGAGGCCCCCAGGATATAAAGTAACCATCAAGAATGAGCATACCTGCCAGGCGTGGTAGCGCACGCCTTTAATCCCAGCACTCGGGAGGCAGAGGCAGGCGGATTTCTGAGTTCGAGGCCA
>NC_034608.1:86866421-86870026 GCF_900095145.1 Mus pahari
AAAAAAAAAAAGTGCCAAAAATTATTTCAGCTTCACTTATAACTTAGAACAAGCTAGTCTGGATAATGACCAGAAAGCAAGTAAACACAGGCAATGGATGGGTAATTTATCTTTTTTAACACTATTTGCTCATTTATTTTTTGTGTGTGTATGGGTCTGGGTACATGGTGCATGCCATTAGCATGTTCATAGAGGTCAGAAAACAGCTTATAGAAATTGAGCCTCAGGCTAGAGAGATGGCTCAGAGGTTAAGAGCACTGACTGCTCTTCCAGAGGTCCTGAGATCAAATCCCAGCAACCACATGGTAGCTTACAACCATCTGTAATGAGATCCAATGCCCTCTTCTGGGGTGTCTGAAGATAGCTACAGTATACATATATAAGAAAGAAAGAAAGAGAGAAAGAAAGAAAGAAAGAAAGAAAGAAAGAAAGAAAAACAGAGGGAGGAAGGAAGGAAGGAAGGAAGGAAGGAAGGAAGGAAGGAAGGAAGGAATTGAGCCTCTTCTTCTACCACTTAGTTTTGTTTTCCTTCAGTATATTTACTAAAAATACTGGTGGTTAAGGTGAAGGTAAGGGTTAGACCAATGTCTTAGGGTTTTACTGCTGTGAACAGACACCATGACCAAGGCAAGTCTTATAAAAACAACATTTACTTGGGGCTGGCTTACAGGTTCAGAAGTTCAGTCCATTATCATCAAGGTGGGAGCATGGCAGCATCCAGGCAGGTATGGCACGGGCAGAGCTGAGAGTTCTACGTCTTCATCCAAAGGCTGCTAGTGGAGGACTGACTTCCAGGAAACTAGGGTGAGGGTCTTATGCCCACACCCACAGTGACACACCTACTCCAACCAGGTCACACCTATTCCAACAAGTCCTTACCTCCAAATGGTGCCACTCCCTGGTCCAAGAATATAGAAACCATCACAACCAGCAGGGCCACATAGATAAGGAAGTTCTGAATAGAGGAGACAGCATGCTCATGAATCTTCCACTTTATCTTCTCTGGATCCAGTTTCAGTTCTCACTGGTTTGTTTTTGTTTTTTTTTTTCCGAGACAGGGGTTTCTCTGTATAGCCCTGGCTGTCCTGGAACTCACTCAGTAGACCAGGCTGGCCTCGAACTCAGAAATCCACCTGCCTCTGCCTCCCAAGCGCTGGGATTAAAGGCGTGCGCCACCACGCCCGGCCAAGTTCTCACTGTTCATCCTGAGATTCCACACTAGCCACCTTGAACCCCACCACATAGAGCTTAAGAAACTAATTCAAGTTGTCACTGTTAATCCTGAGATTCACCAGAGAAAACCAATTCTACCATTTTGTGTCAAATTTGAAGCAAGCTTTATTAAATATTAAATACTGACCAAAAGATAGAATTTGGTAAGGAACAGTCCCAGGAATTTCCCATCTGAGAATGGCCCCAGCCACGCATTGCTGGGGCTTATGAGGACAAAACTATAGGCCACCATACTTTCCAATGAGGTATTCTTTTCCAAGAACTACAACTCCTGGCATTCCACAGGAAATTACCTGACTCCTGGAGCAGGAGGTGTTTACAGGGCATTACAATTACATTTGGTAGCAAGCACCTTTAATCAACAGAACCACCTCACTTACCCTTAGATGAAAATTTTAGAGTTATCCCCAAGAAGATGTTAGAAACCACAGGAAAAATCATCCAGAAATTGACAATCAGATGGAAAGAATCTGGCAGAACACTAATATTAAACTACAAACAAGAATCTACAGATGTCTGCAGTGGTGGTGATGATTCAAGAGAGAGGCAACTCACATGAAGAGAGTACCAAGAAAAAAAATATCAGAGGCAGTCAAGAGAAGCAACTACCATGATGGATGCTGAGGCCTAGAAAGTGGGTATCAGCTCTAATGGAAACTTCCCAAGCAGAGATGAATACAATAAGCTAAATAAAACTGAGAAGAGGAAGGGCACAGTCCAGCTTCCTGCATGTCCTTGGGTGAATCTCTGCCTTTCTAATACTCCAGAGTAACTTAAAAGTTACTACCCAAAACTACCTCTGAGAAATAGGAAACATAGACGAAATCTTAAGTCCCTCCCTAAGGGTCCCCAACCACTAGGTTCCACCCAAAGAACACTCTGCCTTAATGGCTGGACCCAACCCCCATGCCCTCAACAGTGTAAAAACCCCAAGCTCTGGACTTGAAAACCCACCAATCCCCACCCTAGAAAGTTCCACCCTGCAAAGCTCTGCCCCACAAAGCCATTTAAACCTTGTCCTCTGTTCAGTCCTTTGCTGCTTCTCTCCAGAACAGGGGCAACTACCCTTCTGGGTTCTTTCCTCCCAATTTATCTCTTGTGTTAGGATTATTGTGCAGAGTGATTTTGCAGTATTCCTTGGCTCCCAACTGCCAGGATACCTTTCTCTTCAGAGCTGGGGAAATATTCCCCAGCCAATGCAGAGCTGTTAACACTTCCACTGGGGAAGCCTTTCACCTCAGAGCTTAACACACAAATCCTAGCCATTACTCAGGGGTGGTCTGAGGCTCAGCATCAAAGCACTTGCTTGGCATGCACAAGCCCTCTTTGTTCTTACAGGTACTCATCTGCACCCCAGGGGCACCTGCTGAGGTTTCCAGGCTCTTATATGCCAGGGACATGCAGTAAGGTATAAAAGATAGGAGAGATAGGAGTTTGTTTTGATACAAAAGAGTATTTGGGCTGGAGAGATGGCTCAGCAGTTAAGAGCACTGGCTCATCTTCCAGAGGTCCTGAGTTCAAGTTCCAGCAACCACATGGTGACTCATAACCATCTGTAATAGGATCTGATGCCCTCTTCTGGTGTGCATGAAAACTGTACTTATACTCATTTGTAAAATAAATAAATCTTAAATTAAGAGTGATAGTGCTCCTGACAATGAGTGTAGGCTTATGAGCAGAGAACGGGCACCCCTCAAAAGCACTGGGCTACAAGACTCATGACCAGCTGCTACCGTATTTGTACACAGTGGCCTTTTTTTTTTTTTTTTTTTTGTACATGGCATTTGTTACAGATAGTCCAGGTAGAAAAGAGCTTCCAGTCCTTCCCTGGCAACTGGCTTTTTGTATGTCATCCTCTCGAGCTGTGTGTTGTCATCTTACATAGTTTTTAATTTGGGCTTCCATGGGGATACTGAGACAGATTAGAAGAGTTATTAACACCATAGACAGACAAGCAGCAGCAGGTCAGGAGTTCTAAGAGTTCAGACCCCGTGGCCAGAGGCAGGTAGACAACATGTCAGGAATTCAGAATTCAGGCCTTTCTTACAGGTTTTACACAAAGGCAGTGGTCCCATGCCATGTGGTTGAATAAAGTCCATTGTAAGAACTTGCAGTTGGGCTGATTCCCAGCTGGCATAATGTAGGGAAAGTGGGGAGGGCCCATTTAGTTAATGCTTCCTCTAGGGAGGAAGCATTAGACAACTTGGTGTGTGTTAGCTCGAAGCCTGCATGCACAATCAGCTTTGAGAATTCGGAGACACTGGGCTGGCGAGATGATTCAGAGGGTAAGAGCACTGACTGCTGTTCTGAAGGTCCTGAGTTCAAATCCCGGCAACCACATGGTGGCTCACAACCATCCATAATAAGATCTG
>NC_034608.1:86871466-86894650 GCF_900095145.1 Mus pahari
GCTGAGCCATCTCTCCAGCCCTCAGATGTTTATCTTAATGTGGCTTTATTTTATTTTGTCGCTGTTCTCCCGTTACTCCGGGGTTCCATCTCAACATATAAAAAAACAGAAGGGGAAAAAGAGTGCTACTCTGAAACCTAGGAAAGTCACTTCACCTATGTCTCCAGTGTACTTACCATAAAACGAGAAAAAGACTACCTACCAAACCGGGCTGGTGCGGGGTGAAGGACCTTGCCTTATTTTTAAGTATAGAGAGCACCCGCAGGCGCAGAAAAAACGCTGCCATGACTTGGAACTGCTAACATAGCCCTACCCGCGCTGAGGCCCTGGAATCGCCCACGGCCAATGGCCGGCTTGCCAGTGCAGCACCTAAGTAGGTCCAATGGTGGGCGCCAAGGCCGAGGAGCGAGTCTGCGGCACATCTTAAGCAGCGCCACTTTTGCACCGCAGAAAACCCTCCTCGGAAGCATTACCACGGGAACTTCCTGCGCTTCGGCCGCGGCTGCTGCCGGGCAGCGAAGGCGGGAAGCACGAGGCGTTCCCTGCGCGCGTGCGCTCTCTGCCAGAGCCAACCGTCTACCCAGTACGCTTGCGCCTGTTCGCCAAGCCCGCCCCTTCCACGCTCTCGTCCACCAGCGCGCAGAATTGTTGGGGTCCCTCCTGTCGGGGGCAGGGCCTGGACGCTGAAGGGCTGAGGAGAAGGCGCGCACGGGAAGGCGGGGTCAAGATGTGGCCACACCCATCTCTGTTCATTTGACGCCCTCACCCTCGACTCTCCAGCACTAGCCAATAACAAGCCTCCCTATACCAAGCGTCAACCAATGGGCTGTGCGGTCGACTGCTTCCGGCTCTGCGCCGCATTCGCCTTTTTCCCCTGGGCTCCCTGCGACAGGCCGGGCTCCGGGTGGCGGGCGTCGGCCTGGGTGACGCGCGGCGGGCAGAGGGCCAATAGGGGGCGGGATCTGAGATGATAGACGGGTCCATCGACCAGTGGCGAGGCGCCGGCCGTACTTCCCGTCGGGGAGAGAGTGTAATATGGCGAAGACCTACGATTACCTGTTCAAGCTGCTGCTGATCGGGGACTCGGGGGTAGGGAAGACCTGTGTCCTGTTCCGCTTCTCCGAGGACGCCTTCAACTCCACATTCATCTCCACCATAGGTAGCGGGGCCTTGGGCGGCCGGTGACCAGGGCTGGACGCGCCCCTGTGGGGCTGGGCTGAGGGATCAACTCAGGATCCACTCGGGCCGAGGATCCGGGAGGGTCACGGGGCTGGACAGAGAAGCGCAGCGGCCTCCATCTCCCGCCAGGGTCCGGGCCCGGACTCCCTGGCGGGACGCCGGAGACCAAGGTGCAGACAGGGACATGCAGGCTGCAGTCTGAGGAAGAGCATGCACTGGGGTCCTGGCGCCTGTCAACTCTGTCTTTACAGCAGACCTCTAGACTGTTCTTCCGGGGAGACCCCCGTCTTACAAAAGTGGAAACTGGGGCATGGACGTGACACCTGACCTCGTAGTTTCCTGTGTGGCAAGCTTGGCATGTGCAGTATCAAATCTGTAGTGGACTCGTGATGGGTGCTTTGTCCCAGGAGGAGGAATTTGAAACTGAGGGAGGGTGCGGCACGCTCTGAAGGTCACCGTCTACAGGTAGTAGGGGTGAGATTTGAACCCAGGTGTGTCTGACTCCAAAATTCAAGGTTCAGCTGTCCCAGAGCTTCAAAGGGCCACCACCACTGATCCACATCTAAGTCAGGACTCCAACCCGAAGTTCTCCTGCCTTCTCTCTGAGGAATGGTGACAGTATCTGTCATCCCGGTGGGAATACAAGAGAAAAGGTTCCAGTAAGAAACTAAGACCAGCCATGGCTACGTGCAGCCTTGACTGACTTCCCTTTCACTGGGCCAAGAACACCACCTGTCACTTGCTGAACAGCTTTTCCCCGGGGCTGCCTCACAGCGCAGTTGAACAGAATTGGCTTGTGATGGCCCCAGTTCTGACGTCAAAGATGGTGCTGACCATGCTCCTTACCATGAATAGTCATGGCTCACATTGAGTGTTACCTGGAAGTAAATTCTGTCAAACAGAGTGACCTGGATGGTGTATGGCCCTGAAACAGGAGAATGGTCACTAGGCTTGGTTTATCCCTAGTCAGGATGTGGTTCCATCTCCAGCACCCTGAAACCAGATGTGGTAGTGAACACCTGTAATGACAGCACTAAGGACAGGGAGGCAGGAAGATCAGGAGCTCAAGGTCATCCTTGGCTACATAGTGTTCAAGGCTAGCCTGGGCTGCCTTGGAAAGAAAAGGAAAACTGGGGGGATGGTTTCTGTGTCAACTAAGTTGTTGTCTCCCTGACCTGAACATCATTTGATAATGCCATCTAATATCTCCTTCCCAGTCAGTGCTCTGAAACAGTCATGTGTCAGGCGTCAAGTGTAGGGAACTGGACAGGGAATCAGCATACTCGAACTCTAGGTTGAGCAAGCTCTAACCCTCACTGATCCAATTTTATTTAGAGCAGATATGGCACTGTCTGTCTTGTCTTGTGCCCTGGGTGGTTGAGGATTAGATCTATACAACCAGTAGAAGGCTCAGTCTGGAGGAAGCAGAGGGTTTGGGCACCCCTGAATACAGGTGCATTTAAAGCCTCTCTCCCCCACCCCACCCAAACACTCAGCTTCGGAGTTACCCTCAGGTGAGGACCAAGCAGGAAGTGGCAGTAGCTACCCACAGGCTCTGGTTTGTTCTCAACACAGACCTTAGTTTCCCATCCTCAGACACTTCCTAGTCAACACCAACATGGTGACATTAGTTCAGGGGTGTTTTGTTGTTGTTGATGTTCAACTTGGCATGCATGCATATATGTGAGAACGTTCCTGTGTGCATGCAGGAACAGTTGGGGTTATTCCTCAATCTTCACCTCATTTTTTAAAATTATTTTATTGGGAGTGTGTGTGCATGCTTATGCACATGTATAGGTCAGGGGACAACTTTTAAAGTCTGTTCTTTTCCTTTCACCATGTGGGTCCCGGGGATTGATCTCGGGTTGTCAAGTTTATGGGTGAGTACCTTCGCCCACCAAGCTCTTTGCTTGGCCTCTCTCTGAACCTGGAGCTCACCAAGTTTGAGGCTGGCTGACCAGCAAGCCCCAGGACCCTTCTTCTCTGTCTCACCAGTGCTGGCATTGTAAGTTTATGCCCCAGTGCCCAGGTCCTCATGCTTTTGTGGCAAGCACTTTAGGGATTGAGTCATGTCCCTAACCCTTGTTTGGTTTGTTGTTTGAGACAGGCTAGCTATGTAACCAAGCTGTTCTGGAACTCATGGAAATCACCTGCCTCTGGCTCCCAAATTCCAATGTCAAAAGACAACTTATGGGAGTCAGTTTTCTCCTTTTACCATGTAGGACCCATGAATTGAACTCAAGTCATCAGGCTTAGTGGCATCTTAGTGGCAAGCACCTTTATCCACTGAACCATCTTGCTGACCTGTATTGCTTATTTTGTATCTCATATATGTTTGTTCAGTTTTTCTTTTTGAAATAACGGGGATGGAGCCAAGGACCTCAACACAGGTCAGCTATATATCTGACCATTGACCTTCTCCATCTGGCTGGCTTAAAACTTTTTTTTTTTTTTTTTTTTTTTTTAGTTTTTCGAGACAGGGTTTCTCTGTGTAGCTCTGGCTGTCCTGGAACTCACTTTGTAGACCAGGCTGGCCTCGAACTCAAAACTTTTTTTTTTAAGATTTTTTTTTATATATATAATATATATAGGTGAGTACATTGTCACTGTGTTCAGGCATACCCAAAGAGAGCATCAGATCTCATTACAGATGGTTGTGAGCCACCATGTGGTTGCTGGGACTTGAACTCAAGACCTCTGGAAAGGCAGTCAATGCTCTTAACTGCTGAACCATCACTCCAGCCCAGTTTAAAACTTTGGGTCAGAAAACTCACTTAGTCCTTCAGGGTCCCGAGGAGACTGGCCTCATCCTTTATAGTGAGGTGGGTGTGACTGTCAAGATCACCCAGTGAGGTGGAGGTGGCATTTGAACCCAGAAATCGGTATCACATTCCCACAGACCTCGGTCTTCTAGAAAAGTTATTCTCCTTGACCTTGAAGTTATAACCTTATAATTCTGGAGCCTCATAAAGTTTACAGCTCCTCACTCAATTCGTGCATTAATAAAAACCAGGAGGGCTCCAGACCAAAGTGAGATTCATGACTACAGTTGGTTACACACTGACCCTGGACTTATGTGTGACACACTGGGGAGTGTCTCTGGAACAGTATGCCCCAGCCACCTAGTCCTAAAGTTATGCAGGAAGGTACATCCATCCATCCATACTGGCAGCCAGCAGCCTTCACTGTGTTTATTAATGAAGGAGGATTGAGTGGTGGTTGTTTTGGAAGCTGTACCCTGTGAATATTTGTGATGTGAACCTGGCCCTGCAGTGCACTGCAATCAGTTCTGAAGCCAGGCTCAGACCCATTCATCGTTCCAGCAAACACTGTAGTATTATCTAACCATCTCTCTGTTGTTTGAGATGGGACCTCATATAGCCCACCCAGGCTGGCCTCGAAGTCCCTAGGAAGCTGAGGATGACCTCGAACTCCTGATTCCTCTAGATTGCTTGGGTACACCAGGACACCCAGGTAATTGGGTGTAGGGGTTGATCCCAGAATT
Organism: Mus pahari; assembly: GCF_900095145.1. Classification (NCBI taxonomy): domain Eukaryota; kingdom Metazoa; phylum Chordata; class Mammalia; order Rodentia; family Muridae; genus Mus; species Mus pahari. The sequence continues at coordinate 86,876,151 of NC_034608.1, forward strand.
TTGCTGTATAGTCTACCAGTCACAACCTGATTTGTTTTTAGTGTAAATCACATTTTTGTGTTGGGTGCTCCTGCCATAGTGCATTTTGTTTGTTTGTTTGTTGTTTTGGCTTTTGTTGTTGTTGTTGTTGTTGTTGTTTTGTTTGGGGGGAGGGTTGTTCAAGACAGGGTTTCTCTGTGTAGCCCTGGCTGTCCTGGAACTCACTCTGTAGACCAAGCTGGCCTCCTGCCTCCTGCCTCCTGCCTCCTGCCTCTGCCTCATGCCTCTGCCAAGTGCTAGGATTAAAGGCGTGTGTCCCCACTGCCTGGCCATAGTGCATGTGTGGAGGTCAGAGGGTAACTTGGCAGAGGTCAGTTCTCTCCTCCCATCATGTGGGTTCTGGATCAGACTCAGACTCAGGCATTGTGGCAAGTGTCTTTACCCACTGAGCCATCTCACCAGTCTCTCTCTCTCTCTCTCTCTCTCTCTCTCTCTCTCTCTCTCTCTCTCTCTCTGTGTGTGTGTGTGTGTGTGTGTGTGCGTGCGCGCGTGCGCGCGCGCGCGTGTATAAGAGAGAGAGGAGAGAGAGACTGACTGACTGACTGACTTGCTATGTTGCCAGGCTGGCCCAGAACTCCTAGGCATAATTTTTCCTCCTGCCTCCCAAGTAATCTCAAACTTATTTGTAGCCAAGGTTGCCCTTGAACTCCTAACATCCTGCTGCCCCCTTCAAGTGCTGAACTGACAGATGTGTACTGCCACCTTAGTTTATAGTGGTGCTGGACCCATCTTCAGGCTAGACAAGCCCTCTGCCACCTAAACCACAGCCCCACTCCCAGATTTTTAAAAGGTTTTGAATAACATTTAATTTAATTGGGGGGTGGTGCGCATGTGTGGACAACTTATAGGAGTTGGCTTTCTGTTTTTACTATGTGGCACTTAAGTTGGAGTGAACTTAAGTCATTGGGCTTATTGGCTGCCATTTGCCAACCTGGACAGTGGGTAGTTTGTGTCTCCTCTAGACTGAAAAATCTACAGAGGACCCAGGCATAGTCATGCTTGTAATCTCAGCACTAGGGTGGCTGAGGCAGGAGAATCACTGTGAGTTTCCAGATGAGCCTGGGCTGCTGAGTCTGCTGTCGTGCCATCCTAAGTGTAGGAGCTACTCCTCCCTCGCTTCTCTCTCTCTTTTCCTCCACCCTCCACCCCTCTGTTTCCCTGGCTGGTCTCAAATTCATACCTGGGTACCATCTCCCCTAGAGCAGCTGAGACAACTCCTGTTGACCCTCAGGGAAGGTGGGATGGAGAGGCACAGCAGACCTTTGCCTGTTCTGTCTGTTGCTCCCTCCTACACTTCCCTCCCAGCACAAGGTCACAGTGAGTTCTAGAATACTAGTGTATAAGGCTAAGAGTGGACTCTATCCGTACGGCAATGGGGGTCTGTCATCCAGTGATCCCCTTCTCCCATGCTCCTGTGACTAAGTCTGCATGGTTCACTCATCAGAGCTTGGATGGGTTTATTCCTTTGGTCTGTAGTTAGAATTTCAATAGACAGATACCTATTCATCTCTCTAGGAAAGTTCATGAAACAATGAAATCCTGTCTAAAAATAATGCAGGCCAATGAGATGGCTTAGCAGATAAGAGCACTTTCAGGCAAGGCTGACAACCTGAATTCAATTTTTGGGACCCACATGGTAGAGAGAGAGAGAGAGAGAGAGAGAGAGAGAGAGAGAGAGAGAGAGAGAGAGAGCGCTGCCTCCTGAAGTGCACCCCCACCTTCCAAAAATGTATATTTAAAAAAAAAATCTATGGAATATATTCAGAATTCCTATGTAAATAACCTGTCATAGTATAAGAGGGATTTGAGCATCAGCAGATTTGGGTGTAGGAGTAGGGTCCTGAGCCATCTCTTGCCCATCATGGGATGTGTGTGTGTATGTGTGTGTGTGTGTGTGTGGTGTGTCTAGTGTTGGAATGGTAATGGTGGATGAAGGCCCCACAAAGCCATTTTGAGGAGAAGGGCACCAGGTGACTGGAAGTAAAAACCATCGCAGAAGAGAGAAGAACAGGCGTGAAAGCGCCCAGGGTACTTGGGATATGTGGGGAACTGCCAGGGGACCAACATGGCTGCTTAATCACTGTTCTTTTGCTGTGAAAAGACACCATGACCAAGGCAACTCTTATAAGAGAAAATATTTAATTGGGGCTTGCTTACAGTTTTAGAGATTTAGTCTTTTATCCTGGCAAGGAGCATGGTGCTAAAGCAGAAGCTAAGAGCTCCACCCTGATCCACAACCCAAGGGAGACAGAGGCTGGGCCTAGCATAGGCTTTTGAAACCTCAAAGCCCACCCCCAATAATGTACCCCTCCCAACAAGGCCACACCTCCTAATCCTTACTATCTTTTCAAAGACATTCACTTCTTGGTGACTAAGCATTTAAATACATAAGCCTTTGTGGGCCGGTGGCATGTTGGCAACAGAAATCAAACCCAGCCATTAGGCTTGGCAGCAAGACCCTTTATCTTGCCAGCCCTTAATTAAAAAAAAACAAACAAACAAACAAAAAAAGAAAAAACCAAAAAACTGGTAGCCCACTGGAAGCTCCAGAGCTGAGGCCAACTTTGGGGCATAGTTAGAGTTAGGGTTGGTTGTGGGTTTTGTTGATTTTTTAAACCTGATATTACATAGGTTGGCCTCATATTTACTATGTAGCTTACCCTGACCTGCTAACTTTTCTGCCTCCACTTCCTAAGGGCTGGGATTATAGATGGGTGTCAGAACACTTGGTATACACAGGTTTCTTCTGTACAGATGGTTTGCCAGCTACATGTCAGAGCCCTGCTCAAGAGTCACCTAAGACCCCTTCCTGATGGTGCCACCTTTCCCTCTATAGTCCCCTCTCCTGAGGGTGACTTGGAAGCTCTTTGACACCCACTGTTCCTTCTCAGTCTCCTCTATAAGCCTTGGGCTTAAGATGTAGCTCAGAGGAAAAGCACTTGCATACCATCCACAGCAAGGCCTAGTGTTCCAACCAGAGCCTCTGGGAGAAGGCAGTGTGATGAATCATGCTGGGCACACCAACACCCAGAAAGTAGAGGCAGGAGGATCAGGAGTTCATGGTTACCTTTGCCTACATGAGATTCTGTTCTCAAAAATATAAGTAACTGAAGCTGTGCAGTGATTGTGGAGAGAGGATATGGCCCATTGGCAACACAAAACACTATGGGGAGGCAGGCCCCAGCCTGTAGAAGGCTTTAGGATGCCCACTGTGAGGCTGGGCCGGGAGCAGCAGAAAGGTAGAGCTAGCTCAGGGGCCTGGCCCATCTCCCATTCCCAGCTTCCCTTCAGCTACTGTTGTCCCCACAGCCTTAGGCTGTGCTTCTAGTAGGCAAAGACACTTCCAGAAGCTTACAGTTTTGTTGTGGAGAGGACCCTGAGGTCTCAAGGACGCAGCATACAACTGCTGCTCCAGAAGCCACAGCCCTGTTAGCCCAGACTGGTAGCCTAGGAAGTGGCCTGGCTTTGATAACACCTTTTATTCTTCCTTTTCTTTCAGGAATTGACTTTAAAATTAGGACCATAGAGCTCGATGGCAAGAGGATTAAACTGCAGATATGGTGAGTGCTATTGCCTTGTATGGCCCCTGCATCGTGGCCCTTCGCTGGTTCTACACTGGGAGCAGAGCTGTTGGTGCCCCTCCACATACGCACACTGTCCTTTTCCTTATCGTTTTTTGAAAACGTCTGTCTGTGTAGTCCTGGCTGGTCTGGAACTTAATATGTATGTAGATCAGGCAGGCCTCAACTCACTGAGTATTGCCTCTGCTACTTGAGTACTGGGGTTAAAGGTGTACTGCCACCACATCCTGCTGCAAAGATGACTTCAAATTTCTGACCCTCCTGCCTGTTCCTAAGTGCTGGAATGACAGGTGACAAACCTAGTTTTGCAATGATATTATGAAACCAGAGCCCCATGCATGCTAGGCAAGTACTCTACCAATTGAGCAAAACTCCATAGTACCCAGCCCTGAAAACATAGTTCTTTCCCTCAGAAGATTCCACAGTTTCATATCCAGCTCAGGTAGCCATCCTCTGCTGGCCACTGGAGCCTAACATTTGTGTTAGGGACATAACCTGTGAGAGAAGAGCTACCCTATCCAGTGAGCTCAGGGTCTAGGGTGCATGAGAATTATGATGAACCTGGAGAGAGCCCTCCATGCCAGGAGGTAGCAAGACAGTGTAGAAAGAGAAAATTCTGGAAACTTTCCTAAGTGAGAATGGATAGGATCCCAGAGGCCCAGTACCCAGGAGATATGCCATAAGCCTTGGCCCTCCCAAGGAGCCTGGAGAGTAAGCAGCAGAGGCGGTAGCGTACGGCCCCTGGGCTGTGGATTTCCAGTGTCTCACCATGCTAGATAACCCAAGGTAACCCGGGACTGCAGTCTTTAGTCTCAGCTTCCCAGGTTCTGGGATGACGAATGTGCACCACCACACCCAGCTGGGGGTTTCCTTCTGAGCCCATGGCCTCACCCCAAATTTTCAAGGCCTCACACCACTTCCTGTTTTCTCCCCTGAGGAGAACTGAGGCCTCACTTCCTGGTGTGTGGACCTGAAACCCACAAACAGCCTTAAAGCAAAGGCCAGACTCAGCAGCCAGGAGTCCTCACAGTCCTCAGCCCTGGGGTGACCTTGGCAGCCAGGGTCAATTAGGAAACTGAGCATCTAGGACCCCAGCACTGATGCGGGCTGGGAAGTAACCCAACATCTGGGAGGCTGAATTCAGCCAGCCTTGAGCAAACAGACCCAAGTCACATTAAAGAGCAGTGGTATACATTTGTCATCCCAACCCTCATGAGGCAGAGATGGGAGCGTCACAGCAAGATTTAGGCCAACGTGGCCTGCATGGTGAACACTTGTGTCAGAATCAAACAGAAGAGTATAATCAAACACTCAGCCAGCCAGGTACCCCTGGGAGGGGGCAAAGAGCCTAGGCACTCCTCCCCCATGGCGTGCTCGGGTCTCTTTCGTCTCAGCATGAGCCATCACCTGGCTTGTCAGTATCTAGGGGAGCCTCCTGGGTCCCCTTATCTCTAGCTAGTCATCAGTCCTGGCCACATGGTAAGTTACAACCCGTAGAAGTCCTCCACTTCCAACACAGTGGCCATGCTGCAGCCTTTGTGCCCAAGTCCAAAGTGACAGTCCCAGCAAGCCAAGCCGCCTGCCCCAGCTCGCCCCAGCTCCTCCCTTTCCACCTCAGCATTCTCAGCCAGGAGAAGAGTCACTTGAAGGCCGGCCTGGGCTGCGATTAACATTCTTCACCATGCATGTTCTCTGCAAGTTCCACCAGCAAGTCATCTCAGAGTTAAAATTAACATTAAAATGAGAGATTTGGAGCTAGGAACAGGACTCAGTGACAGAACACTTGCCTTAGCATACATAGAACACTTGAGTTCCATCCCCTGTGCCATAGTAAAATAAGATTCAAAGTCAACGGGCCAGCAAGATAGCTTAGCAAGTAAAGGTGCTTTCTGCAAAGCCTGATGACCCTGAGTTCAGTCCCAAGACCTAGACCTAGAAGGAGAAGACCAACTTCTACAAGTCCTCCAGCATGTGCTTTGGCACTCACGAACAATAAAAATAACAGAAAACGTTACAGGCAAGATGTAGAACTCGGAGTCAGCATTAGTCCTTTCTGTGGAATCCAGACATCAAGAGCCAGGGGGTTCAAGGACAAAAAGCCTGCCTCTGAGTAAGTCACTTTCTTCCAGACCTAGGGATGGACCTATGACCTTGTGTGTACTAGTCAAACACCACCACCAGGTATCTACCCCCGTCCCTTTCTTATTCTGTGACAGTGCCTTGCTGTGTACCCCAGGCTGGCCTGAAACTCACAGTCCTCCTGCCTAGGCCTTTCCAGTGCCAGGATGACAGGTGGGTATGTAGCTCAGTACAACACCTGTGTGTCGACCACACACCCCATATATGCAGGTGGCACTAACTGAGATGCCCCTCCCTGGACACAACCTCCTTCACACAGGTAATGACAGAATGCACTTCGGAGCAGCAGCCCCTGAGCTCACCCTGCTCTTTCTGACAGTCAAGACTACATCCCACCCTCAGCAGCCTTGGACAATACCTTGGAGCCAATACGTGGAAGGGTAGAGGGGACACAGGCCACTGGGACATTCGTCCAGGGGACTCGGAAGGGCTATAGTCTTATCATTCCATATCCCCTTCTGTGTAATCACAGGAATAGAGGTGACTCTTTCTCGAGCAGGAGGGAATCAAGGGAGAAATCCAGCAAGCCAAGGGTGTCACTAATACCGTTCATCTTTGCTTCTAGGGACACGGCCGGCCAGGAGCGATTTCGAACAATCACCACAGCCTACTACAGGGGTGCCATGGTACTGACTTTTTGTTGTTGAGTAGAAACAAGCAGCAGTACTAAGACCTGAGTGATCGGCTTCTCTTGTTATTGTTTCATCTTGTTAAAACAGTCCCAAAATATAGTCCAGGCTGGCCTAGAACTGACAATATAGCCAAAGCTGGCCTGGGACTCAAAAATCCTTCTGTCTTAACTTCCCAAGTGCACCCAGCTTGTTTTATATGTTTTTAAAATGTTGTTGTGTGTATTTGTGTGTGCATGTGTGTACATGACTGTGGAAACCAGAGGTCAGGTCACCCTCCAACATTGTTCCTTGAGTGCTTCTCACTGGCTTGGAACTTGCCAATAAGACCAGGCTAGCCCAGAACTCACTTTGTAGTCCAGGCTGGCTGGAAACTCACAATTTTCTTACCTTAGCTTCCCCAGGCTAGGATATCACAGGTGTGTGCCACCATACCTGGCCAACCTTTGTGTCTTGCAGAGCCTGTGTTCCAACTCTTTAGGCAACTCAGGACCCAAACTGGCTTTAAAGAGGTCAGTGTGCCCTGAGTGGCTCGCTGAACCATTATCTCCTTATACATCACAGCTTCCAGACCTCAGACCCGGTGTAGGGATGAGAGGAGCACCAGGAAACACCCTTCAGGCGAAGGCAAGCCTCGGCTAGCCTCCAGAGAGGCCATCAGTGCTCTGGAATTTACTAGAACAACTTCAAGTTTGGACTTAACTTAGGGTTATCATTGTTCCATCTTCCACCTAGGCCTGCACTAGCAAACTCACCCCCACATATTTTCCTTGTGGAGATGGGGGGCGGATAGGAAAGGGCAGGTACCCACTCTGACCAGGTGCTGCTTGTGTGAGACTATGCAAAACAATGCATGAAGGAACAAAGGAAGCAGGAGGAGCCACTTCAGTCCTGTCCAGAGTCCTGGGCCACCTTCCAACCTACCTCCTCTCAGAAATGTCCCCAGATTCCTGGGAAAACAAATGGATCTCTGTCTCAGAATCCCATTCTTTCACCTGTGCCTTCTGTAGCTCAACCAGCCATTTAGGGCCACAGGCTCCCAGTTCTTGCCAGCATGCTGTCCATACTGTGAGCACAGTGTGAGTCTCAGTCCTTGTGGAGGCCTGAGGAGGCCTGAGAACTTAATGGGGACACCTGAGGACTGGGATCAACAGGCATGAGTAGTGACATTAGATTAAGTATTTAGAGCGTCCCAGGAAGGGCAGCCAACATTGGAGACTCAGTCCTGTGGTCTGCAACCATAGCATCTTCTATGCTAAGGTTAATCTTTTATTGCCCTTCCAGGGGACTGGGGTCGAGGGGTACCTCTGTCCTCTGGAGAGAGCTATTTGGACCTCTCTAGACTCAGATAGTCTCCCTGAGCTCCCACCCCATGACTGGTAGCACCTTCAGTCTTAGCCTGGTTCTCCTTGGATCGTGGCCATGCCCTGCTAAGGACAGGTGTGGACAGGACCCTGAGACTTGGCAGTTCAGCCTGAGTTCACACACGGATTCACTGGCTGTACCCGAACCAGCACCAAGATGGTAGGAATCTACTTCAGTGTTATTTTGATGAAACGTTCTCACTGTGTAGCTTAGGCTGGCCTGGAACTTCTGATCCTTCTGCCTCAGCCTCCTGTATGCTGAGATGACAGGTCTGTACCACCTTACATGCCTGGGTTACAAGGAGCCAATGATGGAACCTGGGGCTTCATGCATTCTAGGCAAATGCTCTGCCAACTGAGCTACATGCCCAGCCCACTTTTTTGTTTTGTTGTTTTGAGATAGGGTGTCACTGTGTAGCCCTAGCTGACCTGGAACTCACTATGTAGACCAGCTTGGTTTTGAACTCAGAAACCTGCCTGACCCTCCCTTTTCCTGGGTATTGCTATTAAAGGCAAGCACTGTCATAACCAGCTGATTTTTCTCTTGGCATCATCTCTGTACCTCAGACTTGTAGTAAGCCTCTACATCAGCCTCCTGAGTGCTAAAATTAGTTAGTGAATTATTAGTTATACCTTGCGCGGGCTAGTGACAGCTCACACAAACAGCCCATATCACCTTGTTTTTATTTGGTTCTGGTTTCAGGGCTGGGAATGGAACCCAGGCCCTGACACGGGCCTGCCATTGACCTATGCCCTTGCTGGTCCTTCCTCTTCCATGGCAAATGTGGGCAGCCTTAGAGATGGGCTGCTGCATTCTACAAAAGACTCCCCTGTAGTGGATGCCTGAGGGAGAGAGGCAAGCAAGGCCTAGGCCTGGAAACACACAGTGCTTGATCCTGTGTAGGTCTCCTGATAGTGCCACCAACTAAGCCATTGTAGGTGCCACATAGGAAACCCAGGCCAAGACTCCTGCAAATGGTCTTCTGACCTATACACACACACACACACGCCTGAAGCTACTTAAGGAAATCCAGGGCACAGAGAGAGAGAGAGAGAGAGAGAAGATCTACATATAGCATAGGCTGATCTCACCAGCACTCAGGTCTCATGGATTTCCATCTTAATCAAAAAGATCTATCTCCCTGTGCCTCAGTTTCTCCTCTATAGTAGCAGTGAGTCAGAAGAGTTAAGCTGGGCTGAGGCCACTTTCTGTATCTTTTGGATCTGTGGACTCTGTGTCCCCTCATATTCATAGGGATCTGAAGAGACCACTTATCCTGGTCTCTTCAGAAAGCAGATCTCAGCTCTGAGTCACTGGAAGGCACATGAAGTCAGACATGGTAGGGTCCCGACCCTTCCAAGGGCAGGGCCTGAGTACACACCTCAACCTGCTGTAAGCCTAGCACATAGTAGATAGAATGCCAGATATCCTGAAGAGGCACTAGTTGAGTCTGGAGGCCTTTGGGGGTCCAGGCACACATTTCTGCTGGCATAGGGAGCCAGCAAGGCTCATTACAGAGTGTGACAAGGTCTAGCTTGGGAGTCAGAAAGGTCACCATGGAGGTAGAGAGGATGACAGCCAACTGGCTGACCGAGACAGTGGTCACCTCCAACAGTGGCCACATCCAGTCCTGGTGGGTACACTGCCTGTCCTGTAGACCCTCAAAGTCCGTGTCCCTCTCTCTCCCCACCCAGGGTATCATGCTGGTCTACGACATTACCAATGAGAAGTCCTTTGACAACATCCGGAATTGGATTCGGAACATTGAAGAGGTGAGGGTACCCTTTTGCTTCCTGTCCTGGGCTGTGACTCAGAGCCAGGAACCTGGGAGACAGGTGGAGAGAGAGGAATGGGACCTGAAATCATCATTGGCCCACACAGTGCTCTTTGGCTGCTCTTGCAATCATTTCTGTTTGGAGTCACATAAGCATTTGGCTCAAACATTTTGAGCTGCTGTGCAACAGGGTATGAGCCTGTCCAAGTCCACATCTGGGACACCAGGTAGTCATAGAACGAGACCCTGAATTATAAAGGAATAAGGAGGCAGCCAGTCCAGCCTACCCTCCCAGAGCCAACTTTGTCCTCTGTCCAGGTGCTAGCCACACCTATTCCCTCCCTGGCCAGCTCCACCTATAGCCCTGATGACTAAGCAGGTGGGGCATTGGGTCTAAGTGTCAAGAAGTTCACCTGTCTACAAAACCACAAAGGAGCACTTGTCACTCTGGACCCAAGACTGGTGGGCACCCAGGCCAGGCAGAGACGGAATTGCTTTGAGCTTGTGTTGGGACCAGGCCTTTGCCCTGGCTGTAGAAGTCATCTTGGTCAAAAGAGGAGTTCTGATTTTGGCTTTGGGGGTACCCTGAGTGATCCTCTAGCAGACAGGGGGTATGACAGGGAGCAAAGAATGAGTTTCCCCCACAGCAGAGCTGCTCTCTGATGTTCTCTCCTTTGGGAAGCGTGGTCTCTTCTACAGAGGAGCTGCTGGAGGGACTGATGAGGGAGCCATCTCTAGGAGAGAAGCCTGGGTGCTCAGCAAGAACTAAAGCAGGAAGTCTTGGCTGTTCTAGGCACAGCCTTGTTTCTAGAATGTATAGAGAAGAGAGGGTTGAAAGGTCCAAGCAGGCATTGGGACTTAAGCTGGCAAGTTGTTCAGTGGATAAAGGCACTTGCCAGCAAGCCTGATATACTCAGTTCAGTTGCTAGAACCCAGATGTAGCATGGCGTGTGCATGGGATTGCTCACAAGCTAACAGAACTGCTGAAGAGGGCATGGATAAGGTCTCTGAGCATCTGCTATGGGAGACATGCCTCTGGAGCCTAGTGACCATGATCTGTGCAAGCTATTTGCACAGTCAAGAAGTGTTCAACAGGGCTGGAGAGATGGCTCAGAGGTTAAGAGCACTGACTGCTCCCAGAGGTCCTGAGTTCAAATCCCAGCAACCACATGGTGGCTCACAACCATCTGTAATGGGATCCGATGCCCTCTTCTCGTGCGTCTGAAGACAGTTACAGTGTACTCATGTAAATAAAATAAATAATTCTAAAAAAAAAAAAAAAAGTGTTCAACAACTAGGGACATGAGCTGCCCGCCACCAAGCAGTCCACACCCTGCCGTTCACTTTGACCCTGTTCTGCCCTGTTCTCCTCAGCATGCCTCTGCAGACGTGGAGAAGATGATACTTGGGAATAAGTGTGATGTGAATGACAAGAGACAGGTGTCCAAGGAACGGGGAGAAAAGGTGGGTGTTGCCCCAGCGGTACCCTCATGATCGGTTTCAGCTTGGGTGCTCCTTCCTAGTCATTTTGCCATCCTGACTTGCCTGAGATGGAGAGATCCTTGTGAGGTGATAACCCTAGGCAGGATGCAATGAGAGCTTGGCAGTGAACTCTTGTCACCAGAACCAAGCAAGGCCAGGCACAGCTGGCATCACAGCCAGGAACAGAGCTGGCTTAGGCTTTGCCACATTCCTCTCCTCTGCTCCCTCCCCACTTGGTGTACAGTACCATCACACAGTGAAGGTAATACCCTTAGCTTGAGTATGGTAGCAGCCCATCCCAGTTTCCATTCCTTAGGAAACAATGGGAGTCCACACTGTGTTCATGTGTCGCCTCCATTCCAGCTGGCACTCGACTATGGGATCAAGTTCATGGAGACCAGTGCGAAGGCCAACATCAATGTGGAGAACGTGAGTCTAGTCTGATCCTGCAGGGAGCCATGGGCTGGAGGGGCCTTCCCTTGGGAGATTCAGCCTGGAGTATCCAGAGGGATTGGCCTCTGGCTCAGGGTGCCCTCTGTTGGGCACTCAGGACACAGTCTCGCTAGCTCAGTAAATGAGGGAAATCAAAGCTCAGATTCCAGTACCTAGTACCCAGTACCTAGTACCCAGTACCTAGACCCAGCTGTGTTCATCTCAGCCACACCATTAATTCATATCCCCAGTGAGGATCCAGGTCCCAGTGCTGTGCCCTGATCCTTATGCTGTCCCCAAGGCAGTGCCAGCCTGGCAACTGGCCCTCAGCTTTTCCCACACAGCCCTAGTGACATTCAAAAACAGACCTGCAGAGATCCCTGTGATCTCAGCACTCAGGAGGCTGAGGCAGGATTGCTGAGGCCAGCCTGGGCTACACATCAAGACTGGGGGTGGGGGCTAAATCGCCCACATCACTCCACAAAGTACCCAGAGGACAGTGGCCAAGGCCCTTGTCCTGTTCGACTCCCTTCACCCCTACTCCTCCCATAAGCCACTTGGGCCTGCCCTCCCCAGCCTTTGCTACATTCCTTTCCTGCCATCAGATTCTTGTTCCCCTGTTCAGGCCAGCCTATCTCCATGCACTCTCCTCCGGCCCCACTTTGCAGGTCACCAACACTGCATGGAGATGCTAAATCCAACCTACCTTAGATTGTCCCCTCCATGGGACAGCAGGCATTTGCAGACTGGAATTTGTAGCTGTTCTTTAAAGAGAGGAGGAACCAGACTTGATAGTGATGCCTGTTGTCCCAGTCCTTTGGAGGTGGAGGCAGAAGAAACAGGAGATTTAAGGTCATGCTCAGCTACAGGTGTCTAAGGCTGGCCTAGACTCTCTAAAATTAAAATTAAAATTAAAAAAAGAATCGCCATGGACAGAACACAGCCATAGATAAATACTCCTTCCAGACCCTTCTGAACCAGTTAACCACCTTTGGGCAAATCACATGATCTATGAGCCTCGTGTCATCAAGGGCCAACTGAGTAAAATGCCTGCTCACATTCACGGGATTGTTGGTCTGGGGGAAGGCCTTTGTTCCAAGGTGCTCTACAGAGGGTGACAGATGGGGGCCTGACTGGGACAGGAGGAAACCTCCCTTCCCTCTAGCCAACAACTTCCCACCACTAGAGGGTGCTGACGGCCTGTTCTTCCCACAGGCATTTTTCACTCTTGCCAGGGACATCAAAGCAAAAATGGACAAAAAATTGGTGAGTCCGAGTCCTTCCTAGGTCTCCATATGGGGTTCTGTAGGGTGCAGCCATTCTTGACTGGGGCAGCACATCACTGCCCAGACCTGTCATCCTAGAGAGAGAGAGAGAGAGAGTCTGTCTGTCTGTCTGTCGGTCTGCATGTGTATACATGTGCAAATGGCAGCCAGAAGTCAGTGTCAGTGTGCTCTTCATTCAGTTCCCACCTTAGCTTTTGAGACAAGATCTCTGACTGGACAGTGAACCTCGGGCCCTTCTGTCTCTGCTACCCTGACACTGGGGTTATAAGTACTACCACCCTGGCTTGGGTTTTGTTCATTTTTTTTACAGTATTATTGTACTGGCTTTTTCACAGTATGAATGTTTTGCCTGTATGAATGTCTGCACCAAATGCATGCTTAGTGCACTCAGAGGCCAGAGAAACTGAAGGTACAGATAGGAACTACCATGTCATTCTGGGAATTGAACCCAGGTCCTCTGGAAAAGCAGCCAGTGCTCTAAACTGCCGAGCCAGCTCTTCAACACTTCTTTATTTATTTATATTTAGGGTTTCCCTTTTTGGGCAGCATGGACACATGTCTGCTGGTACCTGAGAGGCTAGAGGCATGGGATCCCTGTAGCTAAAGGCACAGATAGTTGTAAGCTGTACCTCATGGGTGCTGGGAATCAAACCCAGGTCCTCTGCAAAAGCCACTGGTGCTCCAACTTCTGAGCTGTCCAGCCTCCATACCTGGCTGATGTATGCTGGGGGTCAAACTCTGACTGAGCCATCACTGTAGCCTTTTCAAGCCTAGCAGGCCATTGCTGAGAAAAGAAAGTAAAGCTTTCCTGACTGAGCTCAACATGTCACTGAAGCCTGGGGACACTAGGAACACAATGTGATCCTGCCCCCTGAGCTTTTACCCTCCCCAGACCTACCCGTGTTACTAGAGATCAGAGAACAATGGTTAGTCCTGAGGCTCTTTCCAGTGTGGTCACCTAACAGTATGTGAAATACAGCCTGCCCCACACCTTCATCTGGGCTCTGAGCCGCCAGTGAGGCACAAGGTGGACTTGTGGCATCTCTTCATGCTCACATCTAAATGGCAGCATTCCCTGTAAACCTATGTACCAGGCAGGCAGTGCAGCACACAACTCAGGGCTTCGTTTGATAGCACACCTACACTGGAAGAAACAAGAGCTCACTCACACACACACACACACACACACACACACATTAATAAGTAAATCTAATTTTTAAAAGCCTTCTTTGTAAGAAAAAGACTAGAGTTTAGGTCCTGTGTCGCTAGCAGTAGGTGGACCTGCACCACTGGAGTACAAGAGGCAGAAAACTCTAAGCCTCCCGAGCCCTGGGGACAACACTGTCTCCATGATAGACGGTAGGGGTGTTTAGCATAGATAGGTGAGTAGATGGGGAAAGGTAGGGAGGAAGGAGGAGCAGAGGAGAAAACAAGATGATTTTATCGCTGGAGGATGTGGCTCAATGACGGAACACTTGACGAGCATCAGGGTCCTCAGTTCAGTACCCAGTGGCAGCAAGAAACAGAAAAGTGTGGGAAGAGGTGTCTGGGTGTTGGTGGGGAGGAAGAAGCAGATGAAGGCAGCCTGGGGGCTGTGAGAGGTGAATGAATGGTCAGGAGACAGCGGGATGCTTTTGGAAGAGGGTGGCTGATTTTGAGGGTGAATGACTGCAAGAGTTTGAGTGGATGAGATCGATCATAGGGGAGTGGGAAGGGTGATGATGGGTGGGTTGGGGATTGGATAGGGGGTGGGTAGTGATTCAGAAGATATAGATCAGACGAATAGATGGACAGTAAGGAGATGAGTGGATGGTTGTATGGGTAATGGTGGGTACTCAGGTGGTTAGCAGGGAATGGCTGAACAGCAGGGGGATAGATAGATAGATGATGGCTAGCTGGCTAGTGGGTGATTGGATCTTGGGTAATGGATGATGGAGTGACTAGTTGAACAGTCATGGACAGACTATTTGACAGCTGTTTGTGGGTAGTAGGGAGAGCCTACAAGCCACAGTAAGTGACAAGGCAAACTTGTGACTTCAGGAAGGGAACAGTCCCCAGGGGAGCAGCCATGGAGTCAAGATCACAGTGGAACAGCAGAAGAGGACCAGCTTCTTCCGGTGCAGTCTCCTGTGAGGACAAGGTCTCTGCCCATCCTGAGCCTGTGCTCAGCCCAGCTGACTGTGCCTGCCCCGGGCGAGCCTCCACATCCGATGCTTGGACACGGCTTCCCGGACTCGATTGAGAAATCGATTATTTTAGTAACCGTCTGATCTTTTCCACCTTCAGAGATGGAGAGAGTTAGAATTTTGCTGTTTTTCCTGTGTCATCTGCCAGTCAGGCCTATCCGTCCCCTGCCGCATAGGCACAGATGGAGAGAGGTTGGGTGGGGGCCCGGCAGCCTCCATTTCCAGCCTTCTGTCCTTCCAGCACAGAAGGTAGCCAGCGGTAGTGCCCAGCCTGCCTGGCCCCCATACTCCAAGCACCACCACCAGGGCCACTGAGGGACAAGCCTGCACCTGCCTTCAGCTGTTCTCAGTTGTGGACAAGTGACAGCTATGTCCACTGTCTCCTTACGTGTCAAACCAAAGGGAAGCACAAACTAAGGAAAGCCCACTTAGAGGATTTTGGAAGAAGTGGACCACTTCCATGGCCAGAGCAGGATGGGAGTCTGCGATCCAGACTGAGGTGACATCACCACCACTCTCCCAGACCCACTGTCACTGGGCCACCTGCCTCAGTGGCACCAAAACCGCCTCCCCAATCTTCTCCGGCTGGCTCTAATCGGATGTTCATTTTCTATCTAAGATGATTTTTTTATTTTTCCAGATTCCTAACACCATGAAATGAATCTGTCTTTGATTTTCTAGCAGCATACCTGGGAGATTGGGAACCAGCGTGACTGCCCTGCACCCACAGGGCATCTGGTCCCTGAGTCCCAGACAGGCATTCCATGGCACAGTACTCCCCTGCAGTCTTTACCCAGTTGTGAAGTGACAGCTCTGTCCTCCTGGGGAGACTGATTGGGACTGACGTCCTGGTGGGAGGGTGTCCTGGTGGGACTGATGTCCTGGTGGGAGGGTGTCCTTTGGGAGCACCTTTCTTTTTACTCTAACCCTTCCCCCAAGCTCCAAGCTGCTGTCAGTCCAAGATGTCAGTATCAAAATCTCTCCCTTTTTTTGAAATTAAAGCCAACATACCAGCAATAGTCACCCGCCCTCCCCTGGAGTCTCTGATGTACCATGTTTACACTGACCAGTGCACTCAGAAAATCAGATTCAAGTGCATTTAAGAAGAAGCAGTTCCGCCTGTGCTGCACCGCCAGGTGGCTGTGATTGGTTGCAGGTTCAGTAGGTGCCTTTAGTAAAAAGTGACCTGAGGCCTAGAGAGGTGGCTCAGCAGCTGAGCACAGCTCTAACAAATGAGCCAGCAGTCATCCATTGCCAGTGTCTCCTCAGTTTGGGGTGGGACATCATCCTCCCCTCCCTATCCACACTAGGATTTTGGCTGGCATGGTCTTTTGGTGATCTTGTGCTCACAGTCATAGCATCAGTGAGCCCGCTTGTCATGCCTGACAAACACTGCACACATCCTCCCCTTTGGCTCTTACTGCCTGCTTCCTACCTGGGAAGCACTCCGCCATACTCCCCAAAGGACCTGCCTCTTAAAGGTCCCATCACCTCCTAAGTCCACACTGAGCTAGATCTGCTTTTTGTGGGGTGTTTTTGGGTTTTTTTGCAGCAGACCATCATGTAGCCCAGGCTGTTCTTGAATTTGGAGCAATCTTCTTGACTCAGCCTCTATGATGATGGAATTGCAGGCAGTCCTCACCAAACCCAGCTGGCTCATATCATTGTGGACCACTAAGGGGTCACAGCTCCCACCTCACAGGTGGGAGGAAGATGCCAGGAAGATGGGGAGTGGGTGAGGAAGACAACCAAGATGTGAACACTGGTTGTAAAGTGCTTTGTACAAAGTGGCACTCTTAAGATCCTTCCTGTAGGGGCTGAAGGAATGACTTAGCAGTTAAGAGCACTTGTTGGTCTAGCAGAAGCCCAGGTTCTATTTCCAACGCCCACCATCTAATTCCAGTCCCAGAGGACTGACACATCTGGGCTCTAACACTATGCACACACATGCATAGACATACATAATGCAGGCCAGACACTCAAAAAACTGCCTTCTGTCTGTATCATAACTCATATCCCTAAAGAATTAGTTGGCCCTCAGAATGAGCTCAGCATATCTGGTCCTGCCAGGCATATTTGTAATCTGGGTTCTAAGCCAGTGTTCATCAAGCAAGGTGCAAGGACAAGATTTGGTGCCCACGGTCTGCTGAAAAATAATAGCCCCTTTTGTTGACTTAGATTTTTCAAAAACCTACTTTAATAATGGTTCTTAAACACTTCAACTTCCCTTCTAGCCACCACCTGTAGGTTGTGGAAGAGAAAAGTTAATAGGAAATGGGGGTTGGGGGCCTGTTTTGGGGCCTGTTTAGAAATGGTTCTTTGGGGCTGTTTCAATTGTTCTTGTCAGCAGTTGATTGGCAATCATCACTCACGCACAAGTCAGCAGTACTATCAAGAAGAAACTGTGAGGCTCTGCCAACCAGAGTCTGTGGAACCCACCGGAATATCATGAGAAGTTCTTTGACGAGTTACTCTCTATGGAGTTAGGAAACGCAAACCCACACAAGAGCATTGTCAGTGAAGTCTAGCCAGGCAGAGCAAGCAAACCCATTGTAGAGCCTTGCCCCACTCTCTGTGGGGCCATTTTTATATTCTTCCTAAACATCATGTGTCTTCTCATGTGTCTGCTTCAGCAAGACATCATCTGATATAACTGAATTTCCAAAGAAACCAGAAATTTCTACTTTAGCCTTTGAGCAGAGAGATGTTCGGGTTTGTTTGTTTGTTTTTCAATATAATAGAGTAATAACGACAATATCTAAGATAAAAAGGGCATAAAGGACCAGATCATGAGACCTATTTAGGCTGTTCCCAGTACTGGGAAAGTTAGGACGGGAAAGGAGACGAGTGTGGGCTCTGCATGGACTTGGAAGGGGCTTTTAAATTCATTTTTATGTGTGTGTTCTCCCTGCATGTGTGACTGTACCACACTCATGGCTGTTGCCCATGGAGGTCAGGAGATATTTTGGGTTCCTTAGAGCCAGTCACAAGTGAGCCGCCATGTGGGGGCCTACCAACCCCGGTGCTCTGCAAGGGCACTCAGTGCTCCTAACCACTGAGCTGTCTCAAGCCCTTGGACACGTTTTTAACAATCACAGACTTTTAAAATATCCTCCCCAACATCAAGATTACAGTATGTTTTATCACCTAGTCTTCGTGCACAGGCCACTACTTCCCATTGTCTCCCTTGGTGAGTTGCCACTGGTAGCCTGTCATCTCCTGTCTGTACCTTTGCCTGCCGAGCTGTGTGCCAGTGTGATTACACACAGCCTTCTGCTGATGTGCCTCAGCAACAGCTTCTGGTGGTTTGTTTGTTGAGATAGGGCCTAGTTATGTAGCCCCAGCTACCCTGTACTCAATATGTAGAGCACTCTGGCCTTGAACTCACTGAGCTCTACCTACTTCTGCTTCCCACATGCTGACATTAAAGGTGAGGGCTATCATACCCAGCAGTAACAAGTTTTTTGTTTGTTTGTTTTTTTTAAGGTTTTTTGAGACAGGGTTTCTCTGTATAGTCCTGGCTGTCCTGGAACTCACTTTGTAGACCAGGCTGGCCTCGAACTCAGAAATCCGCCTGCCTCTGCCTC
>NC_034608.1:86894675-86897380 GCF_900095145.1 Mus pahari
TTTATTTTTATTTTTATTTTGCAAGTTTTTAGTTTATACAAACAAGTTGTAGCCTAGGGCAGAACTTCCTTCTTTTTTTTTTTTTTTTTTTTTTTGGTTGAGTAATATACCAGTGTGTGGTATCATGTTTTGCATATCCTTCCAGGGTTCTTGGGCTCACAGTTCAAACCCAGTGTGACAATGTTGAGGTAGTAGAAAAAGGACTGTTTTGTGTGTGTGTGTGTGTGTGTGTGTGTGCGCGTGTATGTGTAATTCCTTGGGATCAAACTCAACTCAGGTCATCATGCTTAGCAGTGAGTGTCTTTACCCCTTGAGCCATGATGCTCCCCACCACCACCACCACACACACACACACACACACACACACACACACACACACATACCTTTTGAGATAGGGTACAGCCTAGACTGGCCCAAATATAGCTTTTCTCAAAAAAAAGCATCAGCCTCTCATAGTTCACAGATGAGAGGTACCCCATTATTCCTTCTACTTCAACTTTGGCATCTAATGTTGTACCTGCACAGAACAGATGCCAGTCAGTGTTTGAGAAATGAACAAAAGGATGAACAAAGGAAAGAGGAGAAGCAGGTGTCCTATGCAGAAAGAAGGATAAAATGGGGCCCTACCCCTGGAGTCTGGGCCAAGCTGATGCAGCTCCTCTGTAGCCACCTACCCTAAAGGCTGTCCACTGAAGCTCACCCTATGATGTCAACAGAAGAAACTGACGTGGAGAGAGGGACCTCAGAGTGTCATCCCCCACCCCAGACTCCTGCCACTCTGTTATCTTCCATCAGGTATCCCTGTGTCCCCTGACTTGGTGGCCACCACTATTCCCTTCCTTCCTGAAAGGACTCTGGCCAGCTCCAACACGGGGAGCATGGTTCTGCCAGCCCTTGCCCGTCTCCCTTTAAATTACATTCATGAATCTAGCCCCCAAGATCTATTCCCTTTTTTTGGCGACTTCCTCCTGCTGAGACTGACTACCAAGTTCAAAGTATGAAGTCCAGCAATAAAAAGCCCCCTTTGGCTCACCTAACTAACATGCCCAGTTAAAATTAAACACTTCATCCTAAGGCAGGGTTCCCCCCTTTATGGACTGATATTTGCCTATGGGCCACATCAGTTTCCTCTATCCAGAGGCAGTCCTTTGTCCCCTTCCTAGGCAAATACCCCTCATCCCCTCCCTTGCTTCTCCTTTGTTTCTCTTTCCTTCTTCCTCTACTTCCTGTCTTTGTACCTTATCCCTGCCCTCTATCCCTCTGGAGGAAATACATCTCCTTTGTGCTGAGAACTTGGTCTTGAGGGTCCTGAGAGCATAGTTTTCCTTTCGCTTCCTTTGGAGGCTGTGACTGTGTCCATTTGTGAACCAGAGACATGAGGGTGGGGGAATTCTACTTTGACAGACTGACAAGAAGATGTTAGTCTAGAGGACCACAGCTCCCAAGATGCTCAGAAGAAGTGGGGTGGACAAAGAGCCAAGCCAAAACAGCTCATGTTCTCCAAGACTGAGTCACATGCACAAGAGAACCCCACAGAACCAGCCCTGTGCAACAAAGTGTGAGGAGGACTGCAGAGGTCAAGGGAGTTCTCTGAAGTTGGCCCAGCAGTGAAAGCACATCTCACCCTGAGCCTAGGCAAAAGTCAATGAATTAAGTCACAATAACTTGCCCAGATGTGCTGACTCAGCTGAACCCTTGGGCCCTTAAGTGGGTCTATCATCAGGGCCTACACTGGTTTCCTCCACTGTTGGACCTTTGTAGCCCAGAAACTCCCAAGCCTACTCCACCCTGGAGAGGAGCAGGGGTCAGAGAGGCACCAACTCTATCCTAGAAAGTGTTCACTTCAAAGACCCAGGATAGGCGGAAATGCACTGGGTGCAAAGGCAAGAAGGGGTGAGGCACACACATTGTAGTTCATTTTAAAATCAGAAGAAAAGTAAGGCATGGACTGGATGGATCTGCAGCTCAGTTGGCAGGGTACTCACATATGGTGAAAGAAGTCCTGGGTCCCATGCCAGTACCACAGAAAATACAGTCACCTCTATGATCCCAGCACCCAGGATATAGAAACAGGAAGAACAGAGTCAGCCTCGTCCTCAGTGATAATGTGGATTCCAGGCCAGCCAGGATGCTGTGAGATCCTGTTTTAGAAAAATAAAAAACAGAAGGGAGAAAAAAGCCAGAATAAGATAGAGGAACTCTATGGTTTACTCCAGTTTTGCTTTCTTGCTTTGGTTTAGTTTGAATTTTGAGTTTGAATGTTTCTATGTAACCCAGGCTAGCCTGGAACCCCAAATCCTCCTGCCTCAGGCTACTGTGTGCTGTAACTACAGACTCGAGCCATCTTGCTTTGATGTTGGCCTAGAGGGCAACATGACTGTAGAATGTCATTTCAAATGTGTTTTGCAAAGGAAGGCATGATGGGTGTTGTGTGTGCAGCAAGTCTGTCCTTTCTTCTCTCTTTCATGTCTCAGGGCCTTTGCACATGCTGTTCCCTGTCTGCACACTGTTCCTGTATCCTGTCCGCACAGCCTCTCCTACTTGTTGCCTTTCACTCTCTGATTGCCATATGCCCATTTCCTGACCTATGACTACTTCAAGGCTGCTGTTAAGAGGCTGGGAATCTAGCTCAGTAGGTAGAGAGCTTGCAGCTCAGTAGGTAGAGAGCTTGCAGCTCAGTAGGTAGAGAGCTTGCAGCTCAGTAG
>NC_034608.1:86897445-86898812 GCF_900095145.1 Mus pahari
AGCTCAGTAGGTAGAGAGCTTGCAGCTCAGTAGGTAGAGAGCTTGCAGCTCAGTAGGTAGAGAGCTTGCAGCTCAGTAGATAGAGAGCTTGCAACTCAGTAGGTAGAGAGCTTGCAGCTCACTTAGCAAGCATGAAGCCCTGGGTTACGTCCCCGGCAGTGCATAATCTTGGCATGCTGGTAAACCCTGAGGTCAAGGCAAGAGTCTTCTTCAGCACCCCGGCTTGGGAAAAAGCTAGAAGAATACCAATATTGGGAAGCAGGGTGGCAGCTGTCTTGGCGATTCCATAGAGCTGGTAGAGTAAGTGCTGAGCACAGCTTAGCGTGAGCAGATCTAGCCACAGACAGAAGCCTTGAGAGTTATTCTGGTCCCACCCTGTTCACCTGCTGGAGGAAACAGGAACTGCCTGAGGTTCCTGGCCCTGCCCCTCTGACGAGTAGACCCTGAACCGAAACTTAACTCCAGCTCAAGCCAGCTCAAGAGCTCTTCGGAACACAACCCAACCTGTCCAAGGTAGGCACCCTGCATCCTGCACCCTGCATCCAGACTCCTGGATTCCCTGCATACCGACACGCCCCAGCTTCAGAGGCTCTCGGGCTTCAGCACCGGGTATGGTGGTGCTAGAAGATGAGGGAAGCATTGCAAGCGCTAAACTCTGGCATGACTCTCCACACACGTCATTGCAGCGCTCTGGAGGCCGAGGCACGCTGTACACGTTTGAGGCTGGCTTCAGCTAGCTACATAGTGAGACCTGATTCATAGAAACCAAGTGTTCCAAGAAAACCACGAGGGGAAGGCAGAGAGAGGTAAGGCCCCTCCAGCCCCACGGGGTTCTTTCTACTGGAGCTGCCAGGGGAAGGAAGGAATTTAACTGAGAAGCTCAGGAGAGGGACGGGAATGTGGCCAGGGTTTTGCTTGAGCAGGAGAGGCAGGGAAGCTGGCTGGAGGAAGGGACATTTGTATTGAGTCTTGAAAGACTTGTAGGAGTGTTCTGAAGTAGAAAGAGAATAAACTTCGAGATCTTCCTGTGTAGCGCGTAGCTAGGTTCGGCTGTGCTTTACAGAGACTCGTGTGTCTGCTTCGTGGTGGTGACACAGTCTGGGAGACCTGTTGGTGGGTCATAGCCTGGACAGGACTGCCTGCTGCACTCCTGGAGGCCTAGACTCCAATCTGCTTGAACACTGTCAGAACTGGAGCATTGTGGCAAACGTCTGTCTGCCTGTCTCTGCCTGTGAAGCACAGTGAATAATGAAATAAAAAAGTGAAATAAACTGAGGTGGGTGGTGCACTCCAGAGGCAGAGGCAGAGGGATTTCTGAGTTCAAGGCCAGCCTGGTCTATAGAGCAAGTTCCAGGACAGCCAGGGAT
>NC_034608.1:86899202-86907467 GCF_900095145.1 Mus pahari
TGTCTGTGCACATGGATGTCAGCTGCAGGCCTACACACGCAGCTGCACACACATGTGTCTGTGCACATGGACGTCAGCTGCAGGCCTACACCATAACAAATGCACACACATGTCTGTGCACATGGATGTCAGCTGCAGGCCTACACCATAACAAATGCACACACATGTGTCTGTACACATGGACACCCCCCATATACACTCAAAAATTTTAAATATTAGAATGAGGCTGGAGAGTCAGCAGTTAAGAGTGTACACTGCTCTTGCAGAGTTGCTGAGTTTAGTTCCCAGCACCTGCGTAAGCTTAATGACCCTGTAAATCTGTCTCCGGGGATCCAATGTCCTCTTCTGGCCTCCAGTAGTACCTGCACACACATGGCTATTACACTTACACATATTCTTACACACAGAGAGGCACACACATATACATAAATAAAAATTAAAATCTTTTTTGAAAACAAAAAGCAATTAAATAAATAAAAACCAGGTATTAGGAGAAATTTGGGTTTTTTGTTTAGTTTTTTTTTTTGAGACTAGCCTAGAAACGTCTGACCCTTCTGTCTCCATCTGCAAGTACTAAGATGGCAGATGTACACCACTACATATGGCTTTTCATTTTTTTAAAAGATTTATTTATTATTATATGTAAGTACACTGTAGCTAACTTCAGACGTACCAGAAAGGGGTGTCAGATCTCATTATGGGTGGTTATGAGCCACCATGTGGTTGCTAGGATTTGAACTCAGGACCTCAGGAAGAGCAGCCAGTGCTCTTAACCACTGAGCCATCTCTCCAGCCCCTGGCTTTGCATTTTTAATTCAGGATCTCCCTGTGTATCCCCGGCCAGATTTGAACTCCTGGTAGTCCTGCCTCCACCTCCCAAGTGCCAGATTACAGGCATGTAGCAATAGCCTGGGGTATATTCCAGCATAGTGTAAGCTGGACTTGGTAGAATAGGCTGTCACCCCAGCACTTGGGGGGGGGAGGTGAGAGGATCAGGAATTCAGAGTTATCCTCAGCTATGCTAAGGCCAGCCTGGGATAAACAAATCCACGGGCAGGGGGCGGGGGAGAGAGGAAGAGAGAGAGAACAAAGATATATATATATATATATCCCAACCATCCCCTTAATGACTCTTTTTTTTTTTTTTTTCGAGACAGGGTTTCTCTGTGTAGCCCTGGCTGTCCTGGAACTCACTCTGTAGACCAGGCTGGCCTCGAACTCAAATCCGCCTGCCTCTGCCTCCCGAGTGCTGGGATTAAAGACATGCACCACCACGCCCGGCTGCCCCTTAATGACTCTTAATGACAGAAGTTAAATTATTGACTTCATCACACAGCAACTGTGTAGGGTAGAATTTGAAACCAGACCATTTGCCTCTAATTCCAAATTCTTTGATACCTGCCACTCCAGGCCTTATCATGCAGAGACCCTGGCCTAGAAAAGACAGAACTAGACAAAGCTTGTCCACCTCCGTGGAAGCCCTGCTCGAGAGAGACCAGAAAGTCATGCTAGGGGACAGAGATAGTGTGAGCCTGGTCATTAATGGATTCAATAAATGACTGTCCTCTGGGGGGCCACACCCTTGAGGGAATGTGTTTGTTTTCTGTGAAGTCTGCATCGGCCACCCTTTGTCAACAGACCCCTCCCTGTTGCATCACCAATGTGCCAAAGGCTTTCTCCAAAGTCCCAGGACTGGAGGCAGAGACTGCAAAAATCAGGTCTAAGGACTGAATGAAGAGTGACTGAGGAGCCATAGAGAAGATCTTTTAGCTGGTTTTCCTTCAACTTAAAATTTAATACTGGCCAGGCAGTGGTGGCGCACGCCTTTAATGCCAGTACTTGGGAGGCAGAGGCAGGTGGAATTCTGATTTCAAAGCCAGCCTGGTCTACAGAGTGAGTTCCAGGACAGCCAGGCCTGTACAGAGAAACCCTGTCTTGGGGGGAAAAAAAAAAAAGCAAAAAAACAAAACTTAATACTGTTTTGCATTTCAGACCATGTCACTTCTCCAGCTCTGTGTCACCAACCCCCAAAGCCTAGCAGCACCAACATGAATGTGAATTAACAGTGCACGGGGTAGAGGCAGGATTGTGCCACCAGTCTTAGCTACATAGTGAGTTTCAGGCTAGCCTGTCTCAAACCAAACCAAAAGCCCACTCAGTCAGTGAAATGCTTCCCACGTGAGACTGAGGGTCTGAGCTCAGGTTTGCCTTTCAGAAGCATAGAGACAACAAAGCAGGACAAACACCCGCCTGGCATGGGGGGGGGGTCTGGGAGACAGGGGGGTCCTGGAATTCTGTGAGCAGCTGCAGGTTCAGTAACAGACCCTGTCTGGGAAGAGATGTCTCAGCCATTAAGGGCACTCGATGCTCTTTCACACACACTCACACACACACACACACACACACAGGACAAATAGGTAGGTAGGTAGATAGATAGATAGATAGATAGATAGATAGATAGATAGATAGATAGATAGATAGATAGATAGATAGATAGATAGATGTAAAACCAAACAAAAAACATGGTACAGAGCAACAGGGGAAGATACTTGATTCCTCTTCACACCCACTCCCGCCCCGGCAGCAGTTTCTGCCGCACGGTAGTCACCAGGAAGCAAGCCTGTGCCCATAGGGATTGCCCTGTCTCTGGCCACCTGGCAGACTCCCAGCACGAGACACCATGGTCTGTAATATTAGAGTGAAGAGACACTCACCTCTCCCTCCTCCCCCTAGGTGACCACCTTCTCTGGATGCCATGGCAGAAGCCAGGAGGCTGCCCCCACCACTACCCCCTCGGCTGGACTGGTTTGTGCACACCCAGGCAGATCTGCTAGCCCAATCCGGGATCCCCGAGTGGTTCCATGGCGCCGTCTCCCGAGAGTAAGACATAGTACAACCCCCATCCTACCTTGGAAGATCCTACTTTTTTTTTTTTTGTGGTTTTTGGTTTTTGGAGACAGGGTTTCTCTGTGTAGCCCTGGCTGTCCTGGAACTCACTTTGTAGACCAGGCTGGCCTCGAACTCACAAATCCACCTGCCTCTGCCTCTCAAGTGCTGGGATTAAAGACGTGCGCCACCACACCCGGCAAAGATCCTACTTCTTGGTCCTTCACGCCTAACCACAGTGAACATTTGAGTGAGCAATCAGGAGCCTCCTGTTCACACCAATTTCAGATTAGCTCTAGGCCATGAGAAGCTGAAGATCAGAAAGAGATAGGAACTGAGTGAGGTCACACAGCAGATGCATAGCGCAGCTGGGCTCTGGCCTCAGTGCACCAGACCACAACCCCTGCTTTTTCATTTGGAATACTGTGCTCCACCTACAAGGACCTGGGACAGGCAGGCAGGGGCTGTGGGAGGAGATCTACTGCAGGAAGCCTCCAGTGACACTTTCCCTGAACAGGCTTCAAACCACCAAGATGTTATTTGTTCATTCGGAGGCTGTGGCTATGGCTCAATTGATAAAGCGCTTGTAATTTAGTTAATACAGTATTTTTGACACAAGAGTGCTTGTGTGGCATACACAAAGCACCAAGCTCCTTTTCCACTCCACATAAACCAGTCATGCTGTCATCCCAGCACTCAGAAGGCAGAGGATCAAGAGTTCAAGGTCATCATCCTCAGCTACACAGTGAGTGTGACACAAACCGGAGCTACATGAGACTTTTTCTCCAAAAAGGGAAAGAAAGTCAATCGCAAGTGCGGGCTTCCAAGCTCCAGGGTTTCAATCCTGGAAACCAGGGCAGGGTCATGTGTTCCCAAGGGCTCACGTGGATTTGCAAAAGCTGCAAAATGACCTAGTTATGAGCAAAGAAATAGTGCCATTAGAGATGGTCAAGATTGACAGGAGGGGCCAGGCTGGGCGTGGTGGTGCACTCCTTTAATCCCAGCACTCCGGAGGCAGAGGCAGGCGGATTTCTGAGTTCGAGGCCACCCTGGTCTACAAAGTGAGTTCCAGGACAGCCAAGGCTACACAGAGAAACCCTGTCTCAAAGAACCAAAAAAAAAAAAAAAAAAAAAGATAGGAGGGGCCAGCATGATGGCTCAATGATGGCTCAAGGAGTAAAGGTGCCTGTGTTAAGGGTCCATGATTCACCCAGAGTGGCACCCCAGACTCAGACGGTATGTACACACAAAGAGTGGTTTGTTTTTTTTTTTTTTTTTTTTTTATGATTTTTTTTTTTTTTTTTTTTTTTATTTATTTATTTATTATATGTAAGTACACTGTAGCTGTCTTCGGATGCTCCAGAAGAGGGCGTCAGATCTTGTTACGGATGGTTGTGAGCCACCATGTGGTTGCTGGGATTTGAACTCCGGACCTTCGCAAGAGCATTCAGTGCTCTTAACCGCTGAGCCATCTCTCCAGCCCAGAGTATTTTATTCTATACAAGTCCAGCATGCTTCGGTCTCCCATTACCAAGATAGAGAGACAGCCAAAGTGAGTTTGTGAAAAGGTCAGCTCAGGAACTTTGGGAAGGTCATGGAACACTTGTCCCTCTAGAAGGGAGAGGCTAATTAGCATTCCTCAAACCACAGGGTGGGAACCAACCTTCATGTGGGGACACATTTCACAGGATGGACTGCTGCCCACCTTCAGACAAGGGAAATTGTCACCTCATTCCCTAAAGACCAATCAGTTTAAAGGGTGTGGGAACAGAGGCTAACGGTCTGTATGCAGCACTGGAGTCACTTTGGTGAAACTTCCAAGAAGCAGGACAATTAACCAAAGAGAGTTACCACCTGCAGGACAATTAACCAAAGAGAGTTACCACCTGCAGGACAATTAACCAAAGAGAGTTACCACCTGTAATTTAGAGGCTGCAACAGCAACCCACAAGGCAGGAGGAAACCACCTCTGTAGGCCGTTAGGCCGTCTCTGACTTCTGAATGTGTCAGCACATCTGCCTGTGCAAACAGGATAAATACATTAAATGTAATAAAAATTAAAAGAGACTGGCAGTAAGCCACGTGACTCAGAATGTTTAAGAATTCTTTTCATTTCCTTTTTTGTTTTGCTTTGTTTTTGTTTTGTGTGGTGGTTTGAATATGCTTGTGACTGTTAGGAGGTGTGGCCTTGTTGAAGGAAGTATGTCATTGTGGGAGTGGGCTTTGACACCTTCCTCCCAGCTTCCTGGAAGACAATCTTCTCTTGTTTGCCTTCAAAATAATATATAGAACTCTCAGCTCCTCCAGTGCCATGCCAGCTTGGAAGCTGCCATGCCTCCCACCATGATAATAATGGACTGAACCTCTGAAAGTGTAAGCCAGCCCCAATTAAATGTTGCCCTTTATAAGAGTTCCCTTGGTCACGGTGTCTCTTCACAGCAGTGGAAACCCTAACTATGACAGAAGTTGGTACCAGGGACTGAGATAGTGCTGTGTTAGGCCTGACTATGTTTTGTTTGGAGGAGTGTGGATTTGGGGACTCTGGATTTAGAGAGGAGTGGAATGCTTTAAGTGGGATGTAATGGGCCATCCTAGAAGACATATAGAAGATACTGGCGCCTGACTGGAGAAACTTCAGAGGAGAGGAATTTTAGCATGTTTCCTAGAGATCATTCTTACAGTGTTTTGGTGAAGAATGTGGCCGCTTTTTTTCCCTTTTCTGGGGACTCTGCCTGAGACTAAGGTGAAGAGATTCAGATGTGTTGCATGGGCATCGGAAGTCTCAAAAAGCTTAGTTTAGACTCTATCCTGTGGTTCAGTCTCATGAAGAGTGTATTTATCAAGTATAACAAGCTTTGAAAGGAAAAGTACAAAATGTATGGTTCAAAGAATAAAGGGGCACCAGGAAGTGAAATGGAGCTGAATTCCATGCTCAAGGAGATAAACAGATTAAGGAAGCGGTGAGCTCAGGACAAGATCTCGCCTAGCTAAACTTACTGTTTATGTGTTTGCAGGTGAACAAAGAATAGTTATACCATGCTAGGCTTTATTAGCTGGTTGTTGTTTTCATTTGGACTTTTAATCAATCCAGAAATGGGGGGCACACTTGTGATCCAGATCCTCATTTTGTTTCGGGGGAATTGTTTGTGTGTTTTTTGTTTGTTTGCTTGTTTTGTTTTGGATGCAGGGTTTCTCTGTGTAGCCCTGGCTGTCTTTGAACTTACTCTGTAGATCAGGCTGGCCTTGAACTCAGAGACCCACTTGCCTCTGAAGTGCTAGGACCAAAGGTGTGCACTCCAAGAGGAAGAATTCAGTTTCTAGGGGGTCTACTGTGAGTGGTTCTATTTTGATTTCACAAGCTTGGATTATGAAGGTCTGTACTGTAATGCAACTGATTCTAGTCATATGCATGACCAATAATGCACAGGTATAAGATGGGAAATGAAGGATTCGCCCAGAAGCCCTCTTAAAGGACATCCACCATGCCTGACCATCTACCCAAGACCAGTTGAGGCTGGGTCAGATGTTATTTACATTTTTATTGTATTTTATTTCTTTGGTATGTGTATGAAGGTTGGAAGATAACCTGTGACAATCGTTTCTCTCTTTGTACCATGTGAGTGCCAGGGACTGGATTCAGGCAGACAAGCTTGACATCAAGTCCCTTTACCCTCTGAGCCATCTGGCCGGCCCTGGATCACCCCTTCAGTTCTTTATCTTAGATACACTGGGAATACACTCAAATAGAAACTAAATTTCACTGGTTTTAGGGGTGAGAAAACTTACCCCATTCTTTTTTTGTTGTTTTGGTTTTTGTTTTTTGAGACAGGGTTTCTCTGTGTAGCCCTGGCTGTCCTGGAACTCACTTTGTAAACCAGGCTGGCCTGGAACTCACAAATCCGCCTGCCTCTGCCTCCCAAGTGCTGGGATTAAAGGCGTGAGCCACCACGCCCAGCAACTTACCCCATTCTTTTTTTTTTTTAAGATTTATTTATTTATTATATGTAAGTACACTGTAGCTGTCTTCAGACACACCAAAAGAGGGAGTCAGATCATGTTAAGGATGGTTGTGAGCCACCATGTGGTTGCTGGGATTTGAACTCTGCACCTTTGGAAGAGCAGTTGGGTGCTCTTACCCGCTGAGCCATCTCACCAGCCCAACTTACCCCATTCTTAAATGAGAGTTGTTCACATGGGAGTCCATGGTTGCTGTGTGCATTGCTCAAAGGTAAGAGGGTGCACATGAACACACAGAACATGCAGGTGAGAGAGCCAGGCTGTCAGTCACACTACTATCAGAGGGTTGTGTGCATAGTCAGAGCCAAATGGAACCCTGGGTTGCTAAGCCATTCCCTATGATTGCTTGCCCCCATATCTAGCCAGTCTTCTTTCTTTGTGCCTCTCCAGGGCTGCTGAGAACATGTTGGAGTCACAACCCCTGGGGACCTTTCTTATCCGAGTCAGCCACAGCCATGTGGGCTACACCCTTTCCTACAAGTAAGCCATTGGGGAAGCTAGACTGGGGATCCTGGGAGAAGCCCAAAGCTGCACACACACACACACACACACACACACACACCCATGCCAGGGGGGTCTGCTTCCATCTGCAGACCTGGCTGAAACACTTGGGTTACCTGAGATTTGTGTCTGAGGAAGGAGGCAGAGATCTGAGGGTGGCCTCTGCCTCCTTCACCCTTCACCTTCAAATCAGTGACATGATTTGCATGCATGGGTCCGGGAAGCCAGGGCTGCAGGCTCCTAGGCTCCTGAAGTTTGATTTTGGCTTCTTAGAGCCCTCAAGGTAAAGCCCCTCTCCCTCTTTTCTTTGTTTCTTCCTTTCTCCTTCCCCCATCTCTCCCTCCTTCCCCCTTTCCTCCCCTCCTACTCTCTTTCTATCTGCCTATTTGGGAGAGGGTCTCAAAACCAGGCTGATCTTGTGTGGATGCACATGTGTTAACCCAGCTTGGTGAAAGCTGAGGTCGAAAGATCTGGAATTCAAGGTTATCCTTGGCTACATAGCAGTTTAAGTCTAGCCTGGACTACCTGAGCTGGTGTCTTCAAAATGAAAGGATTACTATCACTTTGCTACTACTGTTGTAGTTGAGACAGAGTCCCTCTATGTAGCTCAGGCTGGCCTCCAAGCCTCCCCAGCACTGGGATGACAGGCAGACACCGCCACAATTAGCTTAAATCTGCTTATTTTACCCACCCAAGAACTGCTGTTATGGACCTTAAAAACCTTGTGTGGTGGTAACTGGTAAAACTGAGACACAGTAGGTACACCAAGAGGCTAGTGTTCAGGGCAGCGTCCCAACCTCAGCAGTGTCTCCACAGAACCCAGACTTGTCCCCAGCAGTGTCTCCACAGAGCCCAGACTTG
>NC_034608.1:86907505-86913668 GCF_900095145.1 Mus pahari
CAGCAGTGTCTCCACAGAGCCCAGACTTGCCCCCAGCAGTGTCTCCACAGAGCCCAGACTTGCCCCCAGCAGTGTCTCCACAGAGCCCAGACTTGACCCCAGCAGTGTCTCCACAGAGCCCAGACTTGCTGCCGTCACTTCATGGTGAAGCTTTCAGAAGACGGGACTTTAGCCTTCCCTGGGGACCACGTGACCCATGCCTCTCTACATGCCCTGGTCACCTTCCACCAACAAATGCCTATTCGGCCATTCGGGGAGCTGCTGACCCGGGCCTGCGGGCAGGTAGGGGTAAGGGGACCCCATCCAGTGGCAAGGGAGTGCCAGAGGTCTAGGCCTGGGCCACTCCCAATTGCCCACCCACCCTCTGGCCCTGCAGGACCCCTGAGTGGCACTCACAAGGGCTCAACTGCAGGAATGGCTTTCCTCTTCAGCCGCTGGGTGTAGCCTATTGATGTGAGGTGGGCTCTTTCAGCTTCTGACTGATTTGGCCTAAACCTGCTGTGGGAGGGGCTCTTTCCTCTGATGGTTATGAGCAAGCGTGGCCTAAAAAATCTGCCTTAGAAGGAACTCTTTCTAGAATATGAGAATTGTAGGCGGGACACTTCCTTCTGAGCCTTGTGGGCGTGGCCTGTGTTCAGCGCTCTGTTTAGGAGACTCCCCTACCCCCCTAGGTACTTTCCACAGCTATTCTCAATGCTGGGTATGAGCTCTATGACTCGTCCACACTTTGCAGGAGGATCCAGCGAATGTGGACTACGAAGATCTCTTCCTATACTCGAATGCCCTGGTTCAGGATGTTGAAAGCCAAATTCTGAGAACGGAAGTTCAAAGGTCTTCTTCCTGCCCACCTGAGGAGGTAGGCCCTGAATACCTCCAGTTTGGCTTGGGACCAGGCAGAAACAGATACTGCTAGAGCAGGCCTTTTCTAGAAAGAGTTCTCGTCTGTAGCTAGGTAATTTAAAAAAAGGAAAAACAATCCAAGCCGGGCATGGTGGCGCACGCCTTTAATCCCAGCGCTCGGGAGGCAGAGGCAGGCGGATTTCTGAGTTCGAGGCCAGCCTGGTCTACAGAGTGAGTTCCAGGACAGCCAGGACTACACAGAGAAACCCTATCTCAAAAAAAAAANNAAAAAANAAAATAATAATAACTTTTTAAAATCCAGTGATTTCCAGAGTCTGAGATAAGACTCCATGTTTCAGTCTCTGGGTGTGTAGCTCAGTGAAATCATTGTCAGGTGTACCCTAAGGCTCCGGGTTCCATACCAGCCCCTCCAAAAGTACACACTAGGTCTGAAACTTGAGCTCCTCTGCCAGCAGCTGTCTCTTCTGTTCAGACTCATCAGCCAACCTGGCAACTGTCTGTGCTGTTCTATTCTAGACCTTTCCTCCCCAGGGCCCCTCTACAGGGCCATTGCACCAGCCCAGCTTCTTCTAGAAGCCCTCGTCCAGGTGTCTCCCTCCCTAGTCCCTGGATCTAAAGTCCCATTGTTCTGTGTCCCCCTTCCCCTTCCACCCCTATACCTCACCCTGTAGCAGAGAACACCTTCCAAATGGAGAGGCTCTTGTTTATTCTGGGTATATACACCTCCTTTCTGTCTCTCCCATCCAGCTTTGCAGTCCAGGTGGCTTTTCTGCTCTGCTGTCTTCACCCCTCCAAGAGGATCTGACATAGTTTTTGTTTGTTTCTGTTGAGACAAAGTCTGTCTATGTACCTCTGTCTGGCCTGAACTCCCTATGTAGTCCAGGCTGGCTTCAAACTTACAGAGATCCTCCTGCCTCAGACTCCCAAATGTTGGGATTAAAGGCCCAGCTTATTGAAGGAGCTGGCCAATGAGTCTTCAGTCTAGATGGGTGAATCAGTGGTGGATAAGTGTTGTGGCTCCCTGAGGCTAGTGGGGCCTTTGGACGCCCCTTAGGTTAAAGTACTTGCTGTACTTCCTGTGTGGTGCAAAGTTCTGACAGCAGTGAGGATGGAGCAAGCTTAGTGTTCTGGGTCTGTGTTTGTTTGTTTGTTTGTTTTGCTTTGTTTTTTTGAGACAGGGTTTCTCCATGTAGCCCTGGCTGTCCTGGAACTCACTTTGTAGACCAGGCTGGCCTCAAAATCAGAAATCCACCTGCCTCTGCCTCCCAAGTGCTGGGATTAAAGGTGTGCGCCACCACGCCCGGCCTGGATATGTGTTTGGATACACATCCAAGAAAGCATCCGGGAGACGTTTTCAAGGAGCTGGAATATCAGGATGAGGAGCCATGCCAGACAGAGATGCAGGAAGATCATTCTGGGAATGAGGGGGCATGTGCAAAGGTCCTGGGGTTCTGTATGTCTGCAGAACAGAGCGGCAGAAGTCAGTATATGGATGGTTGTGGGAAGGGGCCTCAGGGGGTACTCGGTGACCCTACCCTACCCCCAAATGAGAAGGGTGGGGAGATGCTGATCATAGACATCTTCCCCAAAAGCATGTTGGGTAAGTTCACTGAGCCACACACAGCCCAACTGTGTCTCTTGAGAAAGCATCCCAAACCTTGGGACAGGTGGAAGAGCCACGCACAGAGATGGGCAGATGGGGCAAGGTTAGTGCTTAGAAGCTCCAGGGCACTGAGATGAGGTTCTGAGGCAGCCTGGCGCTTTGCTGGACAGCTGGGCCTCAGGCCTCCCTGTCTCTGTTCCAGGCTTCTGAAGGGAAGCCATCCACAACTAAAGGAGAATTCGAATCAGCTTCCTGCTCCCCAGAGGCCCTTTTCGAGGAGTCTGGACAGAAACTGTGGAAGAACCTGAGGTCCCTACCTCAGACTAGCCAGAGGATTAAACAGCGGCTCACTTCACACCTGTCGGCCATGAACCTGCTGGGGGATGCCAGGCGAGTGGCACAGCAGCACCACAGCCCTGTGACTCGAGCATTCAGTTGGGACAGTACTAGTCATTCTGAGGACCGCTGTGCAGTCACCACATCTCTTCAAAACCCTGCAGAGCCGCAGGCCCTGAGAGACAGAGAAGCCACCTTCAGGGACTCCAGGCCTGCCAGCTGGAGGAAAGCATTCTCAGGGGTCAAAGCCTGGCGTGGAAAGGTGGTAAGGGCCCTGTCAGCCCAGGAGCCTGTGGACTTTCCAGAAGCCCAGGGCTGGCTGCCTGAGGAATACCTCCCACCACCACCTTTTGCCCCTGGGTACTGATAGAACTTTCTGTA
This sequence comes from Mus pahari, assembly GCF_900095145.1. Taxonomy (NCBI): domain Eukaryota; kingdom Metazoa; phylum Chordata; class Mammalia; order Rodentia; family Muridae; genus Mus; species Mus pahari. Next base: position 86,910,687 of record NC_034608.1, read on the forward strand.
TCTTGGGTATTCCTCATCTCTCCTTTAAGTCCCCACCCTTGTCCTCACAGCCAGAGAACTGTGCTGAAGAGGTTAAGGGGCTGAATCCTGCAGGTGTCAGCTGAGGGAGATGATTGTCTTAATAATAATAGAATTATTGCTACCACTTTAGGGACCTGGTAAAATGGCCCAGTGGATAAAAGGATAAAAGAACTTTCAGCCATGCCTAACAACTGAGTTCTATCCCCAGGACTCACATGGTGAGAACTGTGGACCAACTTCTGGAGAATGTCCTCAGACTTCCACATACATGTGTTAAAACACACTCACAAGCAGATATAATTTTAAAAGGTTGCAGCAGAGACTTGGTGGGTCCAACATATGCCAGGCCTGAATCATGTGTTACCCCTCCGTATTCTTGGGATCCATATCTCACGTTCAGCCACATTCAATTGAAAATATTTTTATGGGGCTGGAGAGATGACTCAGTGGTTAAGAGCACTGACTGCTCTTCAAGGGTTCCTGAGTTCAATTCCCAGCAACCACATGGTGGCTCACAACCATCTGTGATGGGATCTGATGCCACATATCTTCTGGTGTGTCTGAAGACAGCTAAGATATATAGATATAGATATAGATAGATAGATAGATAGATAGATAGATAGATAGATAGATATAAAATCTTTTTTTAATGTAAAAAAATATTTTTCCAGGTGTTGAGAATTTAGCTCAGTGGTAGAGCACTTGCCTAGTAAACACAAGGTCCTGGGTTTTGTCCTTTGCTCCAGGAATAAAAATTTTTTTTCTGAAAGCTTTGCATCATTTGTGGGTTGGAGAAATAACTCAGTGAGTAAAAGGTTGAGAGGACCTGAGTTCCATTTCCCAAAGCCCACAAAGTGCTGATGCAGTAGTGCACATGTGTGTCCTCAGAGCAGGTACAGGGAGATGGAGGTGGCTGCTGCCTTACACAGCAGCACTAATGCAAAAATGCTTCAACAAGATGGAGGACAGACATGCAGACAGTCAAACATGCTCCCGCCCATGGTCATACACTGGAACACACAGAAAGGGAGGGGGGATGCAAAATGATTGCATCTGTGGCCAGGAGTGTGTTATATACCCATTTGGGCAGCAGAGATAGGAGGGTCAGGAGCCCAAAAGCCAGCCTCGGCTTATTTGGATTTTGAGATTAGTCTGAGCTACATGAAAGCTTGACTCAAAGAACAAAAATTGTGAGACAGGCATAGTGGTATACACTATTAATCCCAGCACTCCAGAGGCAGAGGCAGGAAGAGCTCTGTGAGTTTGAGGCCAACCTGGTCTCCATAGTGAGTTTCAGGGCTACACAGTGAAACACCATCTAAATAATTTAAAAGGTGAAATGTGTCTGTACTGACTGTATGATGCTCCTCTCTTGTCTCCCTAAATGATCCTGTGTGTAAGACATCCACATTGCATCACTATTCCAAATTATGTAGACATTTAAGGCCTATGGAAGGCTGTGTGTGGATCCTGGACAAATCTGCAGTTTGGGTTCCTTGATGGGGAAGGCTCACACCAATCCCTGATGCCACCGGGGACAACTGGACATGAGCTTTCAATGCTGCTGAGCAGATCTGTAACATACAGTGACCACCGGGGACAACCGGACATGACCTTTCAACGCTGCTGAGCAGATCTGTAACATACAGTGACCACCGGGGACAACCGGACATGACCTTTCAANGCTGCTGAGCAGATCTGTAACATACAGTGATTGTCAGCATTTTGAAAAAGAGGCTGAGGTTCAGGTGATGAAGTGGTTTTGCCAAGGCTATGAACGGGTGCCTGCCCACACTGGGGGAGTCTTAGGCCTTCTCAATCCCTGTGTGCTCTGTTTAATACCGGAATGGAGATCCTTCAGTCCACTGAACACTCACCAGCTGGGCCGTAACTGCTGTCAGATACCCCTCCCTCCCGAGAGGTCAAGAGTTGGACCAGAGGCTTAGCACACAGTACAGCATCAATACCAGCCTTGAGGAATACAGACATGTGTCTGAGGCCCTCTAAGAAGCCACTTTGGGCTAGGGAGATGTCTCCGTGGGTAAAGTGCTTGTGTGCAGCGTGAAGACCTGTTCCATCCCAAGAACCATTACAGTTGAAGTTTGTAATCCAGTGCTGGAAGGGCAGAGACGGGAGGATGTCTGGAGCTCCATAGCCTGCTAGCCTGTCCAGGACCAGCCTCGGCTTCGAGAGGGGTTCTGAGAGAAGGGGTGTCTGGGAGTGGTGAAAAGAACAACTGGACGTCAAGTGGTGGATCCAAGCTGCCAGCCTGTGTCTGGCTTGATCCAGCTTTCCCAGCCTGCTTCTCTATGCTCTGCTCTCTCTCTGGAGATTTCTCTGTCTATATTCTGCTTGCTTGCTATTCTAAGAGATCTTTGTCAATGTCCTCTGTGTGTGTGTGTGTGTGTGTGTGTGTGTGTGGTGTGCTCACACATCTGTCTGTCTCTGTGTCTGTCCTCCAAGCAATTCCTGTTTGTGTGGGGTGTGTGTGTGTGTGTGTGCTCACGCATAGCATCTGTCCTCCAAGCAATTCCTGTTTTTTTTTTTTTATCTTCTTTTTATCCTAAAAACGTCTCTGCATAGATCATCTCCTGCAGAACACAAATCCAGTCTTTTTTAAAAAATCATTTTGTTTCTTCTTATTATTTTTTTAATTATTTATTATTATATCTAAGTACACTGTAGTTGTCTTCAGATGCACCAGAAGAGGGCATCAGGTCTCATTACAGATGGTTGTAAGCCACCACGTGGTTGCTGGGATTTAAACTCAGGACCTTTGGAAGAGCAGTCGGTGCTCTTAACCACTGAGCCATCTCTCCAGCCCTTATTATTATTTTTTAATTTCTATGAGTTTACTGTAGCTGTTTTCAGACAAAGTAGAAGTGGGCATCAGATCCCATTACAGATGATTGTGAGCCACCATGTGGTTGCTGGGAATTGAACTCAGGACCTCTAGAAGAG
>NC_034608.1:86913868-86927857 GCF_900095145.1 Mus pahari
TCAGAAATCCCCCTGCCTCTGCCTCCCAAGTGCTGGATTAAAGGTAGACGCCACCAGTGCATGGCTACTCCAGTTCTTTAGAGACAGCAAGCATACATTTTTCTCTTAATATTGCAAAAGAATTCAGAGATCTGTCTGCCAGCACAAACAATAAGCAAGTTGAACTCCTATTCTTTCTCACAGCCTTATGGGCCGTCCTGAAGGCCCCAGTGTTTACCATTTCACTGAGCCACAGATACACCCTCAGCTCTTGGACCCATGCTGTCTGAGTATCATGGCATCATTGATGTCAACAGGACATTCCTCAGGGGACTGTGAAAATGTGTACATTATTACACAAACAAGCCTTACACCCAGGGTAGCCATCGACACTCATGGAGGCTCACACTGGGGCTCTGTCCCAGGGGCAGGAACCATGTCACTCTGTCCCCACCATGACCACACCAGGCTCGGCACTAGCCTACTTAGTGGATTCCAGAGCTATGTCAAAACTTATCTGAGCCCGGTGGTGGTGGTGGCTGCCTTTGATCCCAGCACCTGGAAGGCAGAGGTGGGTCTTTGTGAGTTCAAGGCCAGACTGGACTATAGAAGGAGTTCCAGGACAGCCAGAGCTACACAGAGAAACACTGTCTGGAGGGGAGGGGCATTTTGAGTTGGGCAGATGACTCGGGTAAAGGCACTTGCTAAGCCCCCGGATCCATGGTGGAAGGAGAGAGCCCACTCACACAGCTGGCCTCTGACCTCCATACATGCTGTGGCACACATGTAACTCCTCCCCACCAATGACATAATAAAAAGAATGCAGGACCAGCATGACCAGCCTCTGAGGAACAACTGCCAGAGTTGCCTCTGCATCCTCCTGCATGAGAACACCCATGCACATATGCATATCCCCCCAAAACACAAAGGCACCTGCACAGGGTGTGGCTTGGCAGTGGGAGTCCTCTGAAGGGATTCCCACAGTAAAGCACTGTGTGATCTTTGATGTGCATAGGCCTCTCTGGGCTCATTTCTTCACTTAGAAGATGGTGAAGACAGCAGTCACTTCTCAGGGGAACACACAAAAAAGGTGACAGGGAGGACCAGCTTTTGTTCATCATCGCCATCATCATCAGTTGACACAGGGTCTCATTACATGTCCCTGGCTGTGCCGGAACAGCCTCTGCCTCCTGAGTAACAAGGCTGAATGTGTGCCCCACCAGGCCTGGCCTATTTTTACTATTTTTTGTTTTGTTTTGATTGGGATAGGGTCTCTCTAGATAGCCCTGCTGGCTCTCTTGGAATTCACCATGTAGACCAGGCTGGCCTCAAACTCTCAGTGATCTGCCTGCCTCTGTCTCCTGAGTCCTGGATTAAAGATGTGAGCCACCATGCTCCAGTCAAACCTATTTCATTTTTTAATGTGTATATGTGTGTTGGTGCAGTTGCTCATGGAAGCCAGAAGAGGGTGTCAGGCCTGTTGGCATGGGAGGTCTGGGCAGTTGAGAGTCACCACCATATGACCACTAAAAGCCAACCCAAGACTCTCTGCAAGAGCAGCGGTGCTGCTGACAGCCTTGAGCCACCTCTCCAGCCCCGGTGACAGCCTTGAGCCTCCTCTCCAGCCCAGGGCCTTGAATCACTGGGTGATCGGTCTGGCAAGATTCTGGGTGGCTGGATTGTGTGCTGGGATGACTACTTTTTCAGCAGGTGGGCACCCTAAACAAAGGCTCTGGAACAACCTTGGGCTCCTGGAATTCACAAGACATGGATGTGTGAGTGAAAATGAGGCAATCCTGTGCTCAGGCTGGCCTCTAGATAGGAGCTGGGCTGTGACCTTGGACTTCCTCCATATGCTAACTGTGAAGTTCCTGCCCCTCTAGAGCTCTAGGTCCAGAAGTCGTCAGTTTGTTGTATGAATCCAAGATGGCAACCCAGAGTGGGTACAGCCACATCAAAGGACACAGCAAAAGGCAGAGATCCTGAGGCAGTTTTGATTCCTATTTATTCAAGAGAGCAGAGTAGAGATGGGTGAGGGCCAGGTCTTGTCCTCTGAGCATGTCAGATGCGGATGTGGAAGGTGCTGTGTGCAGAAAGTAAAGGTGTCACTGACAGCTCACAGACAACACCCCATCAGGTCCCCAATATCTCCTTTCTACACTCAGAGGCAAGCAGGGACCACAGGCCTGTGAACCCCCCAGAAATCACAGATGGTAATTTTCTTGTCCCCATGGGACTTGTTGGGGCCAGGTATGAGGCCAGGGGTCAACCTTGGGGTCATTCTACAGGTGGCTCCCACAATATGTTCTTTAAAATATTTACCTATTTGTGTGTGTGCGTGTGTGTGCGTGTGTGTGTGTGCGCGTGTGTGTGCGCGCGCGCGTGTGCGTGTGCGTGTGTGTGCGTGCGTGTGCGTGTGCGTGTGCGCGCGCGTGTGCGTGTGTGTGTGTGTGTGTGTGTGCGCGCGTGTGTGCGCGCGCGTGTGCGTGTGCGTGTGTATGCAGCATGTTATGTGAAGGAGCCTGCAGAGGCCAGAAGAGTACACCAGGTCCCGAGCTGGCGCTGGAGTTGTGGACAGTTCTAAGCCATCATGGGGCATGGGTGCTGGGAACTGAAGCACAGGAGCAGCCAGAGCTCTTGAGTCCCTTCTCCAGACCACAAGACCTGTTCTTGATTTGATTGATTTTGGGTTTTGAAGACCCTGGACAACTCTGTAGCCCATGCAGCCTGGAACTCACAGTAATCCTCCTGCCTCAGACTCCTGGATGTCTCAACCACAGATATGTGTGCCACTATGCCCAGATCTCCCTGGGGATTGTAAGCACCTACCTGGATAATATTCACATCCCAACTCCTTTCCAGACTGGCTGTTGGACTAAAAACTGGTAGTTGGCTACCTTTGAGCCTCAATTTACTCATCTGATAAATGGGAGTGGCTAGGCAAGTAATGGCTCAAGCCTTTAATCTCAGCAGTCCAGAGGTAGAGGCAGGTGGATCTCTGTGAGTTCAAGACCAGCCTGCTCTACATAGAGAGTTTTAGGCCAGCCAGGGCTACATAGTAAATATAAGCAAAACCAAATCAATCAATCAACCAAACAGAAGGATGCAGCTCCAGGTTCTAGTCTTCTGACTGTGTTAACCATGTGCCCACCCCCAGCGCTGCAGCTGAGCCTCTGACCCTATCCCAGGCTGCCGAGGACAGCTGTGTGGACCATTCACAGTAAAACTCTGTGGCAGTTGATGGAAACGCTGCTTCTGTCCACAGGAGATGCTCACAGCCTCCTAACTATGGTCCTCAAGCAAAATGGGCTGAAACTGGAGAAGCTGGGGATGTTCCCTGAGGCCTCCGATGACACGACAGGAATTCTCATCGCTGGGTTTGAACCCTCACCTGAGGAAGTCTGGAGCTCGCAGGATCATGTTTTGGAAGTCCTCCAGGGACAGTCGCCCGTCTTGGTCTCCGTCTGCTTCATCCAGCACCTTCTCACACACCAGGGTCACTTCCTCAGCACTCAGTTCTCCACGGGTCAGCCTGGTCACTGTCTGCTCCAGGTCCCATGCGCAGATGTAGTTGTCATTGTTGAAGTCTGTGAAGCCAACAGTAAGGGAGACACCAGGCAGCAGAAGGACATGTCTGTCCTCCATGTTTGGAACTGTACATGGATACCCAGAACTCATGCAGCAGTTATTGAGCACCTACTGATTACCCTACAGCTTCGCACCCTGGGCACTGAGAGCCATTGAACCAGTGTGACTTATTGCGTGCCAGGCACTATGATTACTGATCTTCTCTTACTTCAGCATTTATGAAGTGCCTTCTGCATGCCAGGCACTGTGACAGCTTTTTCATTCATTCAGTTTATTGACTGCTTAATGTGAGTCAGCCAGACGCCCTGAATTCATTTCACAGTTCTCAACAAGCATTTGTTAGTGCCTTCTGCTTACCAGCCACTGGGATAACGTATTTATCCATCCATCATTCACAACTGACTGAGCATACACAGTGTGCCAGGCATATATATAACTGCTCTTTACTTATCCATACATTCAGCAAATATTTACTGGATACCTACTATGTGTTAATTTTTTGACATTCATTCACTTAAGTATATATTAAGTACATACTATGTACCAGGCATTGTGATAGCTGCTTCTTAATCATTCTCTAGCTTATCAAGTATTTATTGTATGCCAGACCCTGTGGCTGTGATTTTTTTCACTAATTCCCCCTACACATGCTGAAGTAAGAAATAGTGTAAAAGGTTATTTTCACATTACAGAGCTGCCTGTATGCTCCTGGTGACCTCCACAGCAGATATAGCTGAGGTCATACACAGGAGCACAAGTGACTCAATCAACAGATGAACCATCACCTGTGGGAGCTATGAGCTGTTGGGGCCTGGGAGAGTTTTACTGGTTCATTTACTGAGTGTTGGGTACTATGGCATCATTCTTCATTGGTTCACCCGTGAGTATTAAATGTCTACTATGGGCCAGACTCTGAGAAAAATGCTGCTATTCCATATGTCCTCATATTGAACACTGAATATTGTGCTCTGAAGAGAGACAGATGGGGACTCCTGGGTGGCATCTCTCGGTGGAGAGCTCCAGGGTGGAGCCCCTGCCTAGAATCCCCCAGTGAGGGGCTAGGGGCATGACTTAGGGGTGGAACCCTGCCTAGAATTCCCCAGTGAGGCTGTAGATTATAAGCAGAGGGCACAGAAGAAGCAAATGTCCTGAGGCTGGAAGCATTTGATGAATTCAAGGAAGGATGAACCTAATATGGGTGGAAGTGTCCAAGGAGGTCTGGGATAGGGTGGAGGCCAAGGCTGTGTGGGTACTGGAGTCCCCAGGGAAACAAGCATTCTATGGTTTCCTTCTGATTCCCACCCACAGGGCCCTGTACGCACCATAAATCTTAAAGGCATAGTAGGCCTTCAGGTCCCGTGGAGCCATCTCACTCATCACTGAGAACATATCCAAGAAGTTCTCTAAGGTCATGTGACCATCCCCATCTTGAGAGAAGACCTGCGCAATCCTCTGGCGGAAAGGGTTATCCTAGGGACAGGAAGGCAGGTTTCTGCTCTTCGGGGCTCCTCCAGAGCCCACAGATGTGATCCATGCCCCTACCCAGAACCCAGAGGCCTGGGACAGGAAGTCAGGCAACCGTACTCCTCACATCTGTGCATCCCATTTCCAGTTCTACAAGATGCTTGTGACCCAATGAAGCCAATTAGAAGCTGACATTTATCTAGCAGCTGTAACGGACCTGGGAGGGGCATGTCACTCAAGCTAACCAATCAGAGCCTTTCTGAGGCAGTAGGAGGCCTGTGTAAGCCTCCTGAGACTACTCCTTGACTTTTCTAATTTGTGGTTGTGTGTGTGTGTGTGTGTGTGTGTGTGTGTTTCCAGGGTTAGAATCAGGGACACACACATGCTGAGCAAACACCACCACTCAGCTATCCTCAGTGTGTGTGCACACTCCCTTTCTTTGCTTTGTTTTAAAATAATTTCTTTTTTATTATTTGACAATTATAGTCACATATATTGTCTTTTTAAAATAAATTTAGGGCCTGGAGAAATGGCTCAGTGGNTAGGAGCACTGGCTACTCTTCCAGAGGACCTAGATTCAGTTTTTAGCACCCACATGGTGGCTCACAAGCATCTGTAACCCAGAATCCAACACCTTCTTCTGGCCTATGCAGACACCAGGCATGAATATGATGCACAGACTTATGTGCAAACAAGACAACCACATGCATACAATAATATGTTTTTAAAGAATAAAAAAATAAGCCAGGCAGTGGTGGTGCACAGCTTTATTCCCAGCACCCAAGAAGCAAAGGTGAGTGGATCTCAGTGAGTTTGAGGCCAGCCTGGTCTACAGAGCCACTAGGACAGCCAGAGCTACACAGAGAAACCCTGTCTCTAAAAAACAAAAACAAAACAAAGACCTGAAACAAACACAAGTCAAAGTAGCCTTGGGAAGTCCCTGAAACTAACAAGATTCACTAGCCCTGTCTTCCCCAAGGGCGTATATTCTCTAAGGACTACCAAGAGATGCTCTTAAACAAGCTGGGCTGCTTAAAAGAGGCTCCAACCTTAAGAGGTTTAGATCAACTGAGTCACTTGGAAAGAACACTAACACACTGTTCTGTCTGCAGGCTATACAGTGAGCTCCAGGTCCCCAGCTTTTTGAGTTGTCACCCATGCTGGGGTGGGCTTTGGTAATGCACTTGACTTGGATTCATTCTAATCCAATAAGGAACACGTGGTGGTTTGAATAAGAATGGCCCTGATAGGCTCATATATTTGACTTGTTAGTCATCAAGGAGAATCACTACTTGAAAAGGTTTAAAGGTGTGGCCTTGGAAGAAGTGTGTCATAGGGGTTGGGGGAGCTTTGAGGTTTCAATACCCAGGCCCAGAGTCTCTCTCTCCCTGCAGATCCCAGTGCAGCACTCTCAGCTACTTCTCCAGCACCGTGTCTGCCCGTGTGATGCCATGCCCCCCGTCATGATCAAACTAAACCTGAAACTATAAGCAAGGCCCCAATTAATGCTTTCCTTTATTTGAGTTTCTGTGGTCATGGTGCCACCTCATAGCACAGTGACCAACGCAGAACCCCAAGAAAAATCATTGGTTTACCAAGTTGGGCTTTGGTAATATCTGTACTTTGGTCTGTCATCTGGGGTTAGTACATGTTTATTTGTGTTTCCCCAGGATAGATGTCTCTCACCACCTCTGAATGACACCATAAGAGGTGTCAAATCCACTGGGGCTGGAGTTGCAGGCACTTCCCTCCCCCATACATACATATTCCCCTCCCCCTAACATTCCCCCCATACACACATATTGCCTTCTTTACACACACACATATCCCCAAACACACCTCCATACTCCCCACACACATTCACACATACCCACATCCCCCACAAAACATTTGCACACACACATATTTACACACACACACACACAAATTCCCCACAAAACATTTATACACGCACACATATTTCTCCCTACACCCACATTCCCCACAAAACATTCACACGTGCCAGCCTGGTCTACAAAGTGAGTTCCAGGACAGCCAGAGCTACACAGAGAAACCCTGTCTTAAAAAAACACACACAAAAAAATTCACATGCGCACAGACACACAGACACAGACACACACACACACACATACACCTCACATTCCCCACACACAACATTATTCTTCCCCCCCCACACACATTCTGACACATAAACATACATTCCCTCTCCATTCCAACATACACATTTCCTCCACATTGTCCCCATACATACACATCCCCCCACATTCCACACTCATGCACACACATCAGTGCACACACACACATCCCCCTATACCTCCATTTCCTCCACACACATTACTCCTTTAATGAGCATAGTAAAAAAAAAAGTGCCCATTAGACATGTAAAGACAGCCTAGTCAGACAGTGGGTGCTCTGATAACCAGAACGCAGTGATATCACACACTCAAGATAACCAGACACAGCCCTAGGACCCCGTGATGCCCCTGCACAGCACATACGCAGAGACCAAGGGCAGCGCTCTGCTCTGCACATCTGGAGAGAGGCCACCTCGAGCTGCCCTGTGGCTGGAGTCTCCTCCAGGATCCTGGCCCTCAGATCAGAGACTTCTGTTGGACTCTGGACCTGACAATCAGCGAAGACCCATGATTGCACGGGTGAGCTGCCTGGGGAGACGGGCTTGGGACCTTAGTAAGGAACTTAGATGTGAACCTTGTGTGATGAACCTCAGCAGAGTGAAATACAACTTTTGTGTGTGTGGATTCAAGACAGGGTTTCTCTGTGTAGTTCTGACTGCCCTAGAATTTGTTCTGTAGACCAGGCTGGCCTTGAACTCAGATCTGCCTGCCTCTGCCTCTGTGTCTTTCTGATCTACCTACAGCCCAGACTAGTTTTAAACTTAAAGACTTGCTGGCCTCTGCAGGAGGTCTGAGTCCCACCATGCCCTAGCCCATGAGTGCCCTTTAACCTTGTCCTTCTTGTGTGTGCCTCTTGGAGCCCCAGTTTTCTTTTCTGTAAGATGGAGGTATCCGTGACCACATAGGAGAGCAGTAGAGATGTTTTCAGCCTGCTTCTTTGTCCACAGCCCAGGATTACCTTCAGCTCTGGCATGCTGCCAATCAGCTCATAGGGTACCTTCACCTCGGGACTGGTCGTGTAGTCAAGAGGCACCAACTGAGGGGCCAGGTCCTGGTATCGATAGAACAGCCTGGTATGGGGAAAGAGAAAGCGGGAAAGGCTGGGAGCCAAGAAGCAGAAGGGATTTGTCCTCAGAAGCCTCATGCATGAGTCTGAATCTTGGGTGCACAGAGCCAGAAATAACTACCCATGTTTCCCTCCTCACAGACAAGGCCAATGTGAGCAGGAAGTAGAAACCAGGTAAGAAGGAAGAGCTTCCTGGAGGAGGGGACATTAGTGTTGGGCTTAGAAGCAGGAGTAGGAGTTCACCAGGAAGATGGAGCTGGAAGAAAGATGCTAATTGTTGATCATTCCACAGCCAGTGTTTGAGGGACCTGGATGTATAACCTATACAACTCCATCATTACCTCACAGGACCCTGCGTCTACTGCTCCTCCACTCTCAGCCACCACTTTGCTGTCTCTACAGTAGGAGGCAGGCTTCCTCCAATGGGGCAGGGGACAGACAAGCAACTAACACTCTGTTCCTAATGCTTCTGCTCCCCAAGTGTTGGGGGTGATGGGCTTGTGCTGCTTCTGGTTGGATTTTTTTTAAGGTGACGTACAAAACACTGACCAGCACACACACAACCTTTCCATACAAACTCCTCACCTGCCTTAAAGAGACCATCCAAAGATGGATCCTCTGATGTCTGCAAGCTGCTAGGAACTATCTGGGACAAGGATGTCCCTGGGTTTTCTCATGACTACCTGCGGATAGCTGGAGGGGAGGCTTAGTTCTAAAAGTCCCCTCCCCTTGTCAGGAGTCCTGCGGGGGGAATGCCCTGAGTGTTTACCTTTCCTTTTAAAATATTTTTATAGTTATGTATTTATTTGTGTGTATGTGTGTGCATGCTACAGCACAGGTGTCAAAGTCAGAGAACAACTTGTGGAAGTGGATTATCTTCTACTATATGAGTCCTGGGTTTTAACTCTGATCCTCAGGTTTGGCAGCAAGCATCTTGGTTTGTTGAGCCATATTGAGGACCCACAGAGTTTGTCTCTCTTTTTGCCATTCAGTGAGTTCCTCTCTCCTCCCAGCTTTGGTTACTCTGTTTAACAATCTGGAAGCCTGGACCGGTCAGAACACCACTCATCAGGACTCTGTTCATCTGCCCTGGGAACTGAAGTCCTCCTTGCCCAAGCCTCAGTTTTCCCACCAGTAATCTGATCGTGATGGCCAAAGTGGCCTTCCAGTTGTCCTCACAGACAATGGGCTGATGGGTGAGAGGTGTACCCATTAATAATGGATGCCCTGTACCCACATAAGAGGGACTCGGCCTGATGCCCCACAGCTGAACTGCAGCCGGCTTGGGTTTCACAGATAATGGCCCAACAGACAGAAGGGTGTCATGGGAGTTTCATCTCTGTCCATCCTGCTGGGCTCAAGCCAGGAACCTGCAGTCACCCAAGGGCTGCCAATACTCCCCCACAATCTCCTTACCACTTACAGCTGAGGGCTGGATCTCAACTCTGCAGTGGACTCCCAACCTCAAAGGGCCAGTGTGCCTCTCCAAGGCTCTAGCACCTTCTGTGGCTCCCTGCTACCCTTAGGTAAAAGGATAAGTTCCTCAGTACAAAAACTCAGCCAGTACAACAGGGTGTGACTTCTCAGCCTCAGTGTGAGTCTCTGCCTCAGTCCACTGACCTTGAGGCAACACCCACATCAAAGCATGTTGGTACAGGCTTGCAAGGCAGAGGCAGGTGAATTTCTATGTTCAGGGCCAGCCTGGTCTACAGAAGGAGGTCCAGGACAGCCAGGGCTACACAGAGAAACCCCGTCTCTCGGTGAAAGAAAGAAAGGAAGGAGGAAAGAAAGAGAAAAGGAAAAACAAGAGGACCCAATATGGCAGATGACTCAAACAATTGCCTGATGACCTGGGTTTGACCCCTAAGACTCTCGTGATGGAAAGAGAGACTGGAAAGCCAGACCAGCTGTTTAGTCCCAGAACCCACTTAAAGAGGGCAGAAAAAAAATCAACTCTGCAAATTCTCATCTAACTGCTATACACGCACCATGACACATATTCACACATTTGCACACTCGCACATCACGCCCCCCTGCAATAATAATATTTTTTTAATTGCAGCTAGCTATAGTGACATATACCTGTGATCCCAGCACCCAAGAGGCAGAGGTAATTTTGAGGCTAGGCTGGGCTCATTCTCAAACAAACAAAACAGAACAATAGCAAAAAGATTGCACAAAGGCCCTGCAGTGACTACAAAGTTGTTTTGGGGTGTCACCTCCCTTCATTCCCCCACTGACCTCATGATCTCCTTCCTCGTGAAGAAAGTACAGTCCTGTGGGGAGAGAAACCAGCTTGACCCAGACCTGCCTCTGGGTCATCTCTCTGTGTGCCCCTCTACACACTCCAAACCCACACGGCATCCTGATGTCCCAAATAGGGCGGTGCCAACCTGGCAGGACCCACCGCGCACACCCACCTGGTATTCCTCCAGCTGCTCATGACTAAACACAGTCTGCTTGTTGCCCATGCTGCAGGCTGCAGCCTTGAATCCACTGGCACTGAAATTACAGGTGGCTCCTCGGGGGCACCCGTGCGCCCTGGCTGTCACCTGCCCACCTATCCAGTTGGTTACCCCAAGCTTGGTGAAGCTCAGGTTACAACCCGGCTCTCAGGGCAAGCTTTTGAATGTGTCCACAGGTGTGGAAGAGGTCTGGGAGAGGTCACAGAGAAGCCATTCTGTCTGGGACACCTTCAAGGGAAGGCCATGCACGCACCCCAGTTCACATCCTAGCTTTGCCCCCTGCTAGCTGTGTGGTCTTAGGTAATTGTCTGACCTCTCTGAACCTTGCTTGTGAAATTGAAATTACATTACCATCTATAGGATCAGTCTGAGGGTGACAGACACATTGGATGTGGCAGTGCGTGACTGTGGCTGAGGCAGGAGGCTGAGGATTCCTGTACTTGCTTCCCTCTCTGCCTCCCCTCCCCTCCCCGCTCCTCCTCTCCTCTCCTCTCCTCTGTCCTCAGCCTTCCTTACTCTTTCCCTTTGGCCCTGTCCCAGTCATTTCTGGGTCCCTACTTTAATGAGGACAATGCATCACTAAGCAGAGGCCGTATGACACCGTGTGCCTCAGTTTACCTGTGTGTACAATGAGGTTGTTCTGCTTAGAGGAATATCTGTGACTGTGAAAAAGACCCATCTGAATAAATCCATTCAGAGCCCCAGTCATGACTGCTGCCATCTTCTCAGCATCCGTAGTTTATAAAGAAAGAACCAGAAGCTCAGAGATTCCAGACACTGCCTCGGGAACACACAGCTTCACAGGTACGAACAAGGGTAAAGATCTCTAAAGGGACTCACACGCATCTCTGAGGCCAAGTTGCTTGGGTGCCTGAGACTTTATTTATTTATGTATTCATTCATTCATTCATTCATTCATTCGTGTGTGTGTGTGTGTGTGTGTGTGTGTGTGTGCATGTGTATGCGTGTGTATGAGTTTGGTTTCTAAAACTGTGATAAATAGCATGACCAAAAATAGCTTGGTAAGGAAAAAGTTCATTTCATCTTACAGCTTACAATCCACCATGATGGGAAGTAAGGGCAGAAGCTCACGATAGAAACCCAGGGGCAGAAACTGGAGCCAAGATGCTCTAGGAGTTCAGCTGGCTTGCTCTTCAGGGCTTGCTCCTCCTCCTCCTCCTCGTCCTCCTCCTCCTCCTCCTCCTTCTTTTTCAATTTTTTTTACAGTATGTATGTATTTATGTGCACTGTGTGGGGCCCACAGGGGTCAGAAGAGGTCATCAGATTCCCTGAAACTATAGTTACAGATGACTGTGAACCACCATGTGGGTGCTGGGATTCCAACCCCAGCCTCTGCAAGAGCAACAAGTGTTCTTAACCTTGTTGTGCTTTTGAGCTTGCTTTCTTATTGCACCAGGTACCATATGCCTAGGGTTTGTACCACCCACAGTGGGCTGGGCCCTCCCACATCAAGGCAATACCCCAGGCTTGCTTACAGGTCTATCTGATGGCAGTATTTTCTTAATAGAGATCCCCTCTTTCTAGATGACTGTGGCTTGTGTCAAATTGATCAAACAAACAAACAAACAAACAAACAACAACCTAAGCAGCACAATGTGAGAGGTCAACTCTTAGTAGTTGCTTCTCTCTTTACACCATGTGGCTCTACAGGATGGAACCCAGGTCATCAGGCTTAGTAACAAGAGCGTTTACTTAGCCATCCGGCCCCTACAACACCCCTTTGTTCATGTGAGGTGCCCAGTGCTGGCAGCTCTCAGGCAGCGTCCACAAGTTCACCTCCTGCTCCTTGGGTCCCACTACCTGGCATTAGGCAGTGGCCTGCTGTCCCCTGCAGTTGTAACTTGGAAAGGCAGGCGCCGCTGCCTCCCTCCTGTAGATGGATTCTGTTTCCCACCACGCAAAGCCACTTTAGTAAGGAAGATGAATGAGGCGGTGCATAATTGTCAATGCAGTAGTTGGGAAATGAAGGCAGGAGAATTTCAGGTTCGTGGCCAGTCTGGGATGCAGAGTAATAATTTTGTAACATCAAGAAGCAAGAAAGGGAGTCAGGGCATGGTGGCACATGCCTTTAATCCCAGAACTCAGGAGGCAGGGGCTGGTGGCTTTCTATTAATTCAAGGCCAGCCTCGTGTTCATGGAGCATTCCAGGACAGCCAGGGATATATGAGAACTTGGTGGGGTTTGTTTGATTGGTTTGGCTTGGCTTGGCTTGATATTAACCATTGATGCTTTGCCTGCATTTTGTCTGTGTGAGGGTGTCAGATCTTGGGGTTATAGACAGGTGTGAGCTGCCATGTAGGTGCTGGAAATTGGACCTCAATCCTCTGGAAGAACAGTCAGTGCACTTAACCACTGAGCCATCTCTCCAGCCTCATCCCACAGTGTTTTAGTCAGTTTCCTGCACTTTTACAAAATACCCAACATGGAATACTTATGAACACACACACACACACACACACACACACACAAAGTTAAGGAACTTCCAGCTGTAAAACCTTAAGAGGAAGTGCAGAACAAATTCAGGAAACTTTCCATTGATTTAGTCAAAGCTGTGAGATCAGGCTCAGAAAGGCCTAGCATTTCACAGGTTTCCAGCAAGTGAAGGCAGAAACCACAGATGAGGAAGTGGGCTGTGTGAGAAACTTACAAAGGTGTTGTATAAAAGAAGTTGTGTCATTTCAGGTGTATGTGTAGAGCAGGTTTCAGGAGCAGGGTTGGAGGAAGAGCCGACAGTCTTGGGGAAGGGAATAGGGGAGTTTGTAGTGTGTGTTTTTAATCCTAGCACTGAGACAGCTGAGACGAGAGAATTGTGAAAAGTTCCAGGCTAGCCCAGGCTACGAAGTGAAACCCTGTCTCAATAGCCAAAACCAAAGAAAGGAGGAAGGGGTGAGCCTGGGGCTTGGCTAACAGAGTGAACCACACAAAATAGGGAGGTAGAGGCAGGAGGATCAGGGATTCAAGGTTATTCCTGACTACACACACACACACACACACAGGAGCAGGCAGGTTCAGAGGCCAGGAGAGGGTGTTGGGTCCCCTGGAGCTGGTGTTACAAGTAGCAGTGAACCATCATGGGAGTATTGGGAACAAAGTTGACTGCTGAACCATCTCGTCTGCCCCAACATATGGAATGAAAAGAAAAGAAAAGAAAAGAAAAGAAAAGAAAAGAAAAGAAAAGAAAAGAAAAGACGCCCGGCGTGGTAGCACATGCCTTTAATTCCAGCACTCGGGAGGTAGAGGGAGGCGGATTTCTGAGTTCGAGGCCAGCCTG
>NC_034608.1:86929007-86946258 GCF_900095145.1 Mus pahari
AAAAAACCAAAACAAACAAACAAATAAAAAAAAGAATAGCAAGAAGCAGAAGTGGAAAGGCAATGTTAGTGTACTTAGGGACTTTCCTGGATCCTAGAACATGGACTAGATTTTTGATGGATTAGATCTTTGTTCCCATTTTGGCAGGTGTTAGTCCCTCTATACTGGGTTTTAAGGTCAGAATGTTACTTTCAATGTGGTTCTGGAGGCTGATATATATATCACAGACAGAGAGCCTCTCACAGAGAGAGTAGCACTAGGGTCCTGATTCCCTGGACACACAGTGGAAGGAACAAACCAGCTCCCACAGTTGTGCTCTGACCTCTACTTGCTCTACACAGCACACAAATAATTGTAACCTCCCACTCTCCAAAATTGGTACAGAAAACAAAAAAATCCCAGCACATCTGTGATCCCAGTAGTTGGGAAGTAAGGTTGTTGGGCATGGTGGCACACACCTTTAAACTCAACCCTTGGGAGGCAGAGGCAGGTGAATATCCCTGAATTCACAACAGCATGGCCTACATAGGGAGTACAAGGACAGCCAAGGCTACACAGTGAGACCCTGTCTCAAAACAAACAAAAAGACAGTTTAATCATCTGCTACATAGCAAGTCTGTCCTCTATAAAACATCAACAAGACAAGCTAGGGCAGTGGCACACACCTGTAGTTCCAGTTTTCTGCATGCTGAGTCAGAACTGCAGCAAGCTGGAGGTCAGAGCAATCTACACAGCAAATTCCACGTTTATCAGACTCATTTAGTGTCATGACACTTCTGCTCTCAAACTCACAGAAAAATAATTGTGACCATTGAAATGACTCAGCTGATAAAGGCTCTTCGTCTATAAATATGACCACATCAGTCTGATTCCCAGGAACCCGCAGCGTGAGAGGCGCGATTACAAGGTGTCCTCTGTCCTCCACATGTGCGCTCTGGCATGTGGGTACACACACTCACATACACGTATACAGGTAACTAACTTTTAATGTAATTTTTAAGATTTATTCTTTCTTATTACTTATTTCGAGACACAGTCTTTAGTTCTGGCTGTCCTGAAGTCACTATGTAAAACACGCTGAATCCAGAGATCCAGAGATCCTCCTGCCTCTGTCTCTGGAGTGCTGGGTAGGTAATTGTAATTCTCTAAATCGGAAAAAAAGTAATTAAGTAAATAATGCCGCAAAGCAAAAGTGGATGCCCATAAAGGCAGAAATAGATGCCCAAATACGAAGTGTGGCTTTAGTCGGGCTTTGTTGTTGGACAGTTGCCACGGCTACCAGAAACCGGAAGTGTGTCCTTAATCTGAACCCTGAAGACGCATGCGTCCTAGCTGACCAATCAGAAGGAGGCGAGGAGGGCTTCGGCCGGAAGTACTGTTTGCAAACAGGAAGTGTGGCGGAGTTCCCGGGGCACGGCTTGCGAGCGCTATGGAGGCCTACGAGCAGGTCCAGAAGGGTCCCCTGAAGCTGAAAGGCGTGGCAGAGCTCGGCGTGACAAAGCGGTGAGGCCCGGGAGCCCGCGGTCTGTCCCTGAGGGCCGACCCCCAGCTCCGGCCCCTCTTACCGGCCCCCTCTCCCTCAGGAAGAAGAAGAAGAAAGACAAAGACAAGGCCAAGATGCTGGAGGCCATGGGGACGAGCAAGAAGAGCGAGGAGGAGAAGAGGCGCTGCCTGGACAAGCGCACGCCGGCGCAGGCAGCCTTCGAAAAGATGCAGGAGAAGCGGGTGAGGCAGGAGCAGAACAGGCCGGCGCCAACTGCCCGTGTAGCCCAGGCCTTCCCCCTGCTCTTTGTAGCCTGGATTGGTAGCCCTGCCTAAAGAAGTCTTCCTGTGAGCTGGGAAGACAGGTGTCATCAGCTGTTAATGCTGGCCACGTTCGTTGTTCTTAAGTTACCACAAAGTCTGTTTCCATGACAACTCGCTTTCGTAGCTTCAAATGTACTTTTGTTATTTGAAGGTTGTGTGTGTGTGTTGGATGGAACCCAGGCTCTTCTGTAACTCTCTTTGTAGGCTGCAGTTGGCCCTGAACTACTGCCTCAGCTTTTTAGTTCCTGGAGAGGCTGGCATGGCCCACAAGGCCGTACTAGTTATTTTGGGTGTTTGTTTGTTTAGTTTGAGTTGAGACAGGTTTCTTTGTGTGGCCCTGGTTGTCCTGGCACTGTCTCTGTAGACTTGAACTTGTGGGATGCAGTGTGACAATGTGATGACCCTGTGCTGATAAAACCCAGGGAGGCACCATCTCCATCCAACAAGGGCATCAGTTATGTATTCGAACTCCCACAGGGTTTCTGGGATGGGTGGTAATCTGCAGGTTCTGGTCACCTTGCTGTCTCCCAGCCAGTTGTGTTCTCTGGTCTGGTCTAGCCTGTACTTCAGTGGAGTCACTTTTTATTTTTTATTTTTGCTTCTGCAATTGAATGACACAGGCTGGCTGGCTATGGTCTTGTCGCCCTTCTGGGCACCCTAATTGACAACTTGACACAAACTAGAGTCCCCTAGGATCTGCCACCCCTTCCTGCTGTCGTTGGCAGCTCTGGTCCTGAGTGGAAGACTTTATTATGTATGCAGTGTTATGCCTGCAAACCAGAAAAGGGCACCAGGCCTCATTACAGATGGTATGAGCCACCATGTGGGCTGGGAATTGAACTCAGGACCTCTAGGAGAGCAGTCAGTGCTCTTAACCTCTGAGCCATCTCTCCAGCCCTGGGTGGAAAACTTTGGAAATTTTATTTATGTGTATGAGTGTGTTGTCTTCTTGTGCTGTGCTGCCAGAGGGGGAGCTTGGACAGTTGGGGCACACCTCAGGCATGGTGCCTCCTCAGGCTCCTTTGGGGTGCTATGAGACCTGTAGTGGGGTATGTGAGATGGGCTGGGGAGAGATGGGGACACTGCCAACCTGGTTCACTGGTGTAGTCTGTCTTCTACAGGACTTCAGCAGACACCTGGACACACTCACTGAGCACTGACATTCCCATAGGATGTAGTAGGTGTGGAAGGGTGTCATTACAGAAAATTGGGAGCCACCATTTGGTGCTGGCTCTGAACTGAGCTGGAGATCTTTAGCCCCCAGAGTTTGGGTTTGAACCGTGTAACAGCAGAGGAAAACTGAGCATGAAGCATGCTCACTTCCATGTATCTCTGCTCTTGACTGAGTTGTGGCCCTTCAGTCTCTGCCTTCACTTTCCCTCTTTATGGACTGTAAGGTGAAATAGCCAGCCAGATAGCCCTTCTCCCTAAGTTGCTGCTTTCCTGCCTGGGTATGTTGTCATAGCAACAGAAATGAGAGCTGGAGCACTGAGCTTGCACTCGGGTTCTGCCCTTCCTCCCTGGGGTCTCTCACTCCAGAGAGGAGTCTGCTTGTGTGGGATGTGGCTCCAGGCCACTCAAAGCCAGGTCCCAGCTTTTGGCAGGATCTGCCCATGAGGAATACTGGGGTTGTAGGGAGACTAAGCAGAGTCCCTCCCAAATAGGGCAGCTGCTTTGGGCACCAATGAGCTATGGCTCCCTACCCCCATGTGTGCAGCTCCAGCCTGAGCTCTGTCAGTCATGGGGACTCACCCTGGTCTCTTCTCTCTCCAGCAAATGGAAAGAATTCTGAAGAAGGCATCAAAAACCCACAAACAGAGAGTGGAGGTGAGCCCTGCACCTGTCGGCAGACTGAGCCATGGGGGGTAGCCAGAGCCCAGACAGTGCAGCTTGGACTGTTGGAGCCCACCCTCAGGCATGGCTTGTTTTGGGTGCTGTGAGACCTGTGGTGGAGTATGTGAGATGGTCTGGGTGCAGGCGGCGATACTGCCATCTCACACTGATGTGGTCTGTCTTCCACAGGACTTCAACCGACACCTGGACACACTCACTGAGCACTATGACATTCCCAAAGTCAGCTGGACCAAGTAACCTGCTCCTGGTGCAAAAGGCAGAAGCCAGGTTGACGGTGTTTTGTCCCTCCGTGTTTTCTAGAATGTTTTACACCTGGCTGGTGCATCTGCTGAGACTAGGTTTTCTGAGCCTTGATTAAAGTCAGGGTGTTCTTTCACTGGGTTTTGGTTTTGGGGTAGTTCCCTTTCCTGTTTGGACAGCAACATTGTAGATTGACATGCTGAGGTCATTTCTGGGTGAAGGCCATGGAAGGATGGCCCCCTTCCCACCCCCATTGCAGCATCTGTCTTCACTTACACCACAGTGCCAGGACAGAGGCTCATGTGGGCCACCACAGATGTTCCCACAGTGAGGCTCCATTTTGGGCCACCTGGACATCAGATTGCATCTGCAACACCACCTGAAGCAAGAGTGGGACACAGGACACAGGTCTCCAGCACATAGCCTGTCCCACAGTCCACCCAGTGGACTGNNATGGCAGATGTTGCTAATCTCAGTTCTCAGTGATGGCACCTGGATTTTTAAGTATGTGGCATGTGGCATAAGCCTGGTTGGCATTCCTGGTCTAAGAATACCAAATGCTAGATGTGGCCCAGGCAAAGTGCCAGTAGACATGGTATAGTGGTGCAGATGCTGCAGAGCTGTGGCATCTGAGGGACTAAGGGGACCACTTGAAGAGTTTCTGCACACACTGTTGAGAGATGCAGCTTCTTTGGCCATAGATACGGAAAGAATGACAAATTAGTGGAGCTGACATGTCTGGAATAAAGTGAATACCAGTTATGGAGTGTGAATGTTGTCTGTACTGGCTGTCCTTCACAGGGGCACCTTTTCATTCTGCCCATGTCCCTGAAGAATGAAGAATGCACTCCAGCTCGGGTTGTGAGACTTGGCTGCAAGTGATTTTACCCACTGAGCTATGTCACAGTCCAAGTGAACTGTGTTCACACCTGAGGGAGATGGTGTGTGCATACCTTGTGTCAAGTGTTTAGGACCATTGTGGATTTGGGAATTTTTCCAGACTTGGGGAATGGGGAACACAATGATTTTTGTAATATGTAATGAGGTGTTGCAGTGACTGTCACAGGTTTGCATACATTTGATTTGCTCCTATGCACATAGCATAAAGTCATATTAATTTTTTTTCTGTCTTTGAACATAGTGTACAAAATACACAGTCTTTTTAAAGAACTTTGTGCATGAAACAGATGTATGAGATTTACTTGTTTGGTGTTTTTTGTTTGACTTGGAGCAGGGTTGGGAGCACAGGGTTGGCTGTCCTGAAATACTGTGTAGATCAAGCTATTAGCTCCTCTTGCCTCTGTCTCTGGAGTGCTAGGATTGAAGGCATGCACCACCATGCCCTTTTTGCTTCCTTTACATAGGTTCTATAGCTCAGGCTGCCAATCCACAGCCCTACCTGGAGGTTAGCAAGATGGCCTGGCAGGTGCACGCCTGAAGAACTAAGTTCAAGTCCCAGGATCCACATGCTGGAAGGAGAGAACTGATTCCCACAAATTGTCCTTTGAACTCCACATACTCATACACAATACACACAATAAATATTTAAATAAAAAGTAAGGCCGGGTGTGGTGGCACATGCCTTTAATCCCAGCACTTGGGAGGCAGAGGCAGGTAGGTGGATTTCTGAGTTCGAGGCCAGCCTGGTCTACAAAGTGAGTTCCAGGACAGCCAAGGCTACACAGAGAAAACCCTGTCTCGAAAAACAAAACAAAACAACAAAAAAGGGAGGGGATAATAAGGAAATGGACTAATATCAAAATACTACATGTATGAAAGTGGCAGAGAAATTAAAAAATTTTAGACCGTATCTTACTAAATAACTCTGGCTGGCCTGGAATACAGATCTGCCTGCCTCTGCCTTCCAAGTGCTACTAATATTTTTAAGTTATGTGTCCA
The DNA here is from genome assembly GCF_900095145.1 of Mus pahari. Taxonomy (NCBI): domain Eukaryota; kingdom Metazoa; phylum Chordata; class Mammalia; order Rodentia; family Muridae; genus Mus; species Mus pahari. Next base: position 86,934,807 of record NC_034608.1, read on the forward strand.
TGTGGGTGTGTATACATGTGCAGTGTCCACAGAGGCCAGAGGAGTCAGATCATCGAGAATTGGAGTAACAAGCAGTTGTGAGGCACCAGATGTAGTGTTGGTAACAATTTGGAGAGATCTCAGTGGTTAAGAGTGAATAGTGGCCTGGAGAGAGAGATGGCTCAGCAGTTAAGAACACTAGCTGCTCTTTCAGAGATCCTGTGGCTCACAACCATTTATAGTGGGATCTGACAGAGGACTGATAAAAATAAATATTTTCTAAAAAAAAAAAAAAAAAAAGAATACTGCTGCAGTCCTAAAAAACTGAAGTGGCTGGGAGGGGGGGGGGGGTCTTGCTACCCAGACTGAAAACCTGGGTTTGACATCTGGAGAGAGCTGACCCCTGCCACTATTCCTCTGACTTCCCTATGTGTACAAGAACAAAGTAAAAAAAAAAAAAAAAGCCCATGGGGGGGCGGTGTTGATGGGTTCCTTATGGCAGAAAGGTGGTTAAGAATGGCAGAATTAAGCCGGGTGTGGTGGCACACACCTTTAATCCCAGCACTCGGGAGGTAGAGGCCAGCCAGGTCTACAACGTGAGTTCCAGGACAGCCAGGGCTACACAGAGAATCCCTGTCTCGGAAAAAAAAAAAAAAAAAAGAATGGCAGAATTAAAATGTAATCAGCCTTACTTTGCATTAGGCACAGGCTAAGGTCCACACGTGCTACCCTGGGTTCACTGGGGCAAGCCGGGTGAAGCCCAGTCAGTTGACAGGTTGACACAGACAAGTGATGGCTGAGAAGGCTTGATTGCCATTGAGAGACTGACTTCTAAGCGCCACCTAACGGCGAGTCACAGTCAGTGACGGGATATTCGTGTACTTGACTTCTGCGGAAAGCAAGGCTCAACTCCAGATCGGTTCGGCTTTCAGCGTCTTCTCACAGCAACAGGCTTGGAAGCGTCCACCTTCATTCCACAGCCCGTCCTTCAGGTCCCAGGAGTAATGACGAAGCCGCCCCGCCCTGGTCCTCCAGGCCCCGCTCCTCAGGAAGGCCACGCCCCCGACTTCCGGCCCGTTTGAGCTGTGGGTGAAAAATACTGCCAAAAAGTTCCTACTGCGCCTGCACTTATTCGGTTGTGCGCCTGCGCACTTGCGGCTCCCTTCAGACCGGACATAACGGTCCACGCGCTGCTTCATGGACCGGAAGTGGAGGGAAGTGTCTCGGGGCGCGCCGGGCCTTGCTGAACGCCCGCAGTTCCTGCCGTTGCCGCCGCCCTGGGCTACTGCCGAGACCTTCCAAAGCCGCCATGTCCGCCAGCGCCGTCTACGTACTGGATCTGAAGGGCAAGGTACTAAAGGGTTCTCCACCCTCCACGTTGCCAAGCAACCAACGGGCCCTCGCCCTGTCGGGACCCACCCTGTTGCTAGGCAACTGGCCGACCAGCCCAGCTAGGGCGTCAGGCAGGCGGGGCAGCCTCACTTGCCAGCCCTACCCTGATGCTAGGAAATGGGCGGTGGTCTTTCCGCGAGTCCCGCCCCATTGCTAGCCAACTTGGTGGGCTGCGGTTGCTAGGTAACTGTCCGCTTTGCCCCTTTCCCTCCTTATGCGCCTGGGTACCGGACTCTAGCTTCTGCGAACTCCTGTAGCAGGACCCTGCACCCTGGGGACCGTGCGACCCTTGGCCAGAGGCGTGGCGGGGACTATGGCCTTAGGTCGGCCCCTCGCTCCACAGGCTTCAGCGTTCCCTAGAGCCGCTGAGCTTCCTGTGACATTGAGAAGCGAATGATAAAATTGTGGTTTTAGAGGGGGAAACAGACTGCCCAGAGTCACACTGACTACCGGGAAGTAGCCGCCTGGAAGCATTCTCGCCAGGCAAGAGCTAAGCCCTGGACCACCGTGGGTTAGCCGAATCTGTCGTTGCTCAACTTAGTCACTTGGAAAAACACAAATAGATGAATACCTATTGGGGCCATGTCTTCATAGTGGACTAGCAGCCGCAACTGAAGAATCAGGGAGAGCTTTCCTGACTGGGAATAACAAAGACTGCTGAGACATGAAGGCCCTGGGCAGAAACAGGACCCTGGCATCTTTCCCAGGGTTATCTGAGAAAGAAATCTTCATTTGTGTGTTACAGCGGTGTGTGGAGGAAAGAGACCCCTGGCACTTTACATGGGCTCTTGTTATCCAACTCGGGTCACTAGACTGAGCTGGGCTGCCTGAACCTTTAAAACACATGGATCTGCCTGTCTGTACTTCCCAGCAGAATCTGACTTTTTACCCCTCTTGGTTTTATGAGACAAGTTTTCTCTGTGTAGCCCTGGCTGTCCTGGAACTCACTCTGTAGCCCAGGCTGACCTTGAATTTAGAGACTGGCCTGCCTCTGCCTCCCAGGTGCTGGGATTAAGGCGTGGCCACCACCGCCTGGTAAGCACCTGGCTGTCCCTGGGATCTGGGCATAGAGTTCAGGTCAGATATTTGGAAAATACTTTACAGACTGAGCTGTCTCCCTAGCCTAATGGATGGTTGTGTGGTGCTGAGGAGAGAGCCTAGAACAACAAGCTCTGTCAGGCAGCTACCGTGTACTCTATGCAAGAGCCTCTTCCAGGAAGGCACATTTAGCCTTAAGAAAGGCGCTGCCGCTCTACCTCAGGCCGTCAGAGTGGAAGGCAAGTGGCCAGCCTCTTATGTTTGGAAGCTACCAGAACAGGTCCAGCCACAGTAAGCAAGTCCAACATTTATCAGTGAAAGAACATTGATGTCCAGTCTACATGGAAGAGCTAGAGTTTAGAAGAGCCCCACTCACCACATTTTCCTTAGTCCCTTGAGTGTGTACCTGCCTTGTATGTCACCCAAGATCAACAACTGGTGAGTCCCAGACCTGGGCCTCCTCCACAGCCTTTTGGGAAGCTGGGTAGGGGCAATGTTCCCTAGGTCTCATGGCATATGCTCTGCCCCCCCCCCCCCCCCGGCCTAGAGTTAGTGGTCTGCCTGTCGTAGCTTGCTTGTTGTGGCTTGCTTGTTCCTTTAGCAAACATCTCATTGGCACTGGCAAGTACCCATCCTGGGCTGAAGCTGTAGAGCAGTGTTTACATGCGGATTCAGCCAATCTCTGCAGCTGAGGTGTGTGGTCCTAGACAAGCACCTTGGCCTGTCTGAGCCTTGCTTTCCTAATGGATCTGAAGAGCCTTATCTGAGTCATTGAGTATAGATGTGAGACAAGCCTGGCCCTAGCAAGGTCAACAGAGCATAGTATTTGGGTTCCACAGGCCTCTTAGCCTAGCAGGAAACATTTGGACCAGCAACCGAACAGTTATTTGCCTTCTGTTTGGCATTTAGAGAAGGTTACAAAAGACATGCAGGCAGAACAGGCATCCAATGTGGTTCTGAGAAGGTGAGATGTCCCAGTTGGCATGTAGGGTGTAGGTCAGCCCATAGATTGGTGCTGGGACTTTGGGGATGCAGTGGGAGGAAGTTCCAGGGCCACTGCAGTTCCAGGCAGGAGTCCCCAGGTTTGGATGTGATCAGACCTGTCTCTAAAAAGCTACCCAGGGAGGCTGTAGACTTTCCTGCCTCCTTCCAAAATCAAACCGGACTCATGACAACATGCCACACTGAGCCTCTCATTACCAAGGGATTCCATGTGGCTACTTTTGGCAAATAGGAGGTCCTCCAAGAACACTTGGCTGCTGTCTGTTGCTTCCCCAACCACCCAGCAGTTTCCTTGCTTCGCAGTGTGGCTCTGGTGACTCTAGGTCTGGAGTACAGAAATATTGCTTCCCCACCTTCCTCTCTCCATGCTTCCCTTTTGGGCACTGAGAACAAAGCCCCAGTTGCTCACAGGGACCTGTATAGTCTGAGTTCTCATATTCTCCTCCACCCTCCCACCCAGTGCTTTTCCATGTGACTGTGGCTCATTCCACTTTAGCCAGTGGGAACACTAAAGCAGGTGTCAAGACAACCTGTCTGCTTCTGCCTTGGGACCTTTGTATCTGCATCTGTGTGGCCTGGCTTCAATTCACACAGCACCTCCTCCAGGAAGCCTCTTCTGCCTGCCCTAACTGGGATCATACCCTACCCCACCCTGAGCACACTGCGTCTTCAAGTTCATATTGCCCACTGCATTACATGCATGTTTATCTGTCCATTCCTTTCTCCTCCGATGTTCCTGAGAAGACATACCAAACTCATTCCATACTGGCTCCTGATGCCCAGAGCAGAGCCTAGCTGTTAGACAGAACTCAGCAAGTTCCAAGGTGTTCTGCTGAGAAGGAAAAGGATCCATGTTGACCTTGGCTACCATGGTGGTAGCCATCACATAGCTTCACTCTGTTTTCTGAGCAAGCAAACAAACTCCTGAGCAGCCCTGGTGAGGTAAACAGTCAGGCCTTCTGGCAGGCTCTGACCAGACTAGCCCAGTCCCTGCACATCTGGGGAAGAAAGTGAGCTTAGAGCTGCCAGGACAACTGTTCTCAGTGAGCACAGGCAACCACACAGTAAGTGGGAGTAAGGATGCCTCTGAGATTGTGACCCTGCTCTCTCTCTCTGTGTTATCTCAGGCAGGCAGCTCCACCTCTCTGAGCATTGGAATCTATAAAACTAACCAGCCTACCATATAAGAGATAATAGCAAAAGGAATAGAAGTGGGCAAGTGTGAGTTCCTCAGATGGGGTGGGGAGCATCAGACCCAAAGCCTTACTCTGTGGGTACTATGTCCCCACAAGGCCCAAAAAGGACTCGAAAGGAACTGTCCTCACTGCAGCTTCCCAGCTAGAAGCAGCAGAGACAGTGCTTTCTGAAGTGACAGATTCGGCAGCAGGCGGTGCCCGTCCAGCACTGCAGCTCAGGATTGCTGTAGCGCTGCCACACGGCCAACCAGCCATGCTGATAGCAGACAGTGTGACAAGACAGGCACTGTCACCAAGTAACAGGGCCCTCACCCACAGCTTCCTCGTGGCCCCTTCCTGCAGCCACTTCCTCAGGGTCCTCCAGGGAGCACTTCCTGTTTGTTTGTTTTTTCACTATGGACAGTGATAGGTAGATCCTACCCTGGGCATCTTCATGTCCTGCATCTCGGAGTCCCATGTCCTGCATTCACGTTCTATATCTGTCCTCTACTAACCCTGAATCCTGATTTTTTAAAAAAAAATGTGGGGGAGGGTGTAGGGGAGAGGGATACTGGTGTATACACAAGTGTGCAGGTGCCCCTGGAGGCCAGAAGACATCAAATCCCCTAGAGCTGGAGTTATAAGCAGCTGTGAGCTACCCAGTATGAATGCTGGGAACAGAACCTGGGGCCTCTGAAAGAGCAGTAGCACTCTTAAGCACCAAGCCATTCTCCAACTTCCCTGGCTGTCTTGGAACTCGATCTGTAGATCAGGCTGTTCTCGAACTCAGAGACCCACCTGCCTCTGCCTCCTGGGTGCTGGGATTAAAGGCGTGCACTATCAAGCCCAGCAACCCTAGAAATATGAATCTATCTATCTATCTATCTATCTATCTATCTATCTATCTATCTATCTATCTATCTATCCATCTATTGGTTTTTCGAGACAGGGTTTCTTTGTGTAGCCCTGGCTGTCCAGGAACTCACTCTGTAGACCAGGCTGGCCTCGAACTCAGAAATCCGCCTGNACTCTGTAGACCAGGCTGGCCTCGAACTCAGAAATCCGCCTGCCTCTGCCTCCCGAGTGCTGGGATTAAAGGCGTGCGCCACCACGCCCGGCTCTTAGGATTTTTTTTTAAAGACAGTGTCTCACTATGTATGTCTAGTCTGAAATTTACTATGTAAACATCCCTGCCTCTGCTTCCAAGTGCTAGAATTAGAGGGAAACTGTTTGCTATAAATGTGTGAAGACCTGACTTCAGGAGCATGCTGGCTAGCTAGACTATCTGAGGTGGCCACACACACACACACACACACACACATACACGGTGGGGGGAGGTGTTGCATTTGAACTGGATTTGGTGTCTCATGCCTCTGCACTCTGGAGGCAAAAAGATTGCCACGAGTTTGATGCTAGCCTGGGCTACACAGTAAAATCATCTCAACAAAGCAAAAGCCACAGGCATGTTTTTTGTCAAAGCAGGCTGTCCTTAGACACCACAGCACTGTTTTGGAGGGCCCTCAGATTTTGGAATCCTGGGGTCCTGGAACCTAGCTGTGGAGTGCTTTGGGCAGGTTCAGACCCAGATTCTCCATACATATGTTGAAAGACATATCTTTGTCTCTGGTCTGTCTCTAGTTAAGATTCAGTCACTGGAGTGTTCATTTATGTGGGCTGACGCACACCTGTCATCCCAGCACTCAGGAGGCGGCAGCAGGAGAAGCAGGAACTGAAGGCTGTCCTTGGCTACATAGTAGATTTGATTTGTACCTGGGCTCCTTGGACCCATCTCCACTCCCAGCTCCACTCTCCTGTGAGTGTCCATGGACACACAACTTCTCTGATTCTCTAGGATGAGCCACTGGGTCATGCTTAACTCTGGTGTCACTTTCTGAGGAGCCACTAACTTTGCCATTCCACAGTCTCCCTGGATGATGGACAGTGGTTCAGACTCTGTGCAGTGAGGAAGACCAGGCCTCAGTGTGATCTCATAAACTTGGACTCCTCGGAGATCAGGTGCTCAAGAGAGCCAAGTGCACCCACAGGAGGAGGTCTGCATGGAGTACTCACAAGGCAAAGCTTGCCCCAGTGTCTGTGGGAGCAGACCCTCCTTTCCTGCCTTCTGGTGCAGGAAGAGCCTTGTGGTGGGAATTCTCTAGGGTGGAAATTAGACTAGCTTCAAGTTGTGTCCTTCACAGATGGTCCCCAACCTTAGGCACTCAGAGAGGAAGCCACCCCTTCTTTCCTTCCTGATGCAGGTGCTCATCTGCAGGAACTACCGTGGGGATGTGGACATGTCAGAGGTGGAGCACTTCATGCCCATTCTGATGGAGAAGGAGGAGGAGGGCATGCTGTCACCTATCTTGGCCCATGGTGGTGTTCGTTTCATGTGGATTAAGCACAACAACCTGTATTGTATCCCTATGCTGCAGAGTCGGGGTTTGGGAATGATAAGCCTGCCCACCAGCACAGGACAACAGAGTGGCCAGAGGGCACAGGCCTAGGGAATGCTAAGTATTCCAGAAGCTGCAGCTGTGGAGAGGAAGGGAGGGGCCCACGGCAAGAGTAGGAGCCAACTGGGCCTTAGGTTGTCCTTTGGAGATGTGTCATGTTAGTAGGTCTTTGGATGGGGTGGGCTGATTATAGGTGGCTTTGTGGTCTAGAGATTTCTGGCTGCCATGTATAGCCACACTGTCAGAGGCAGGAGTGGACAAATGAGGGAATCTGGGTAGGAGTAGGGGTGGAAAGTTCTCATGTGCCCTACATCTCCAGCCCCGCTTCAGCCTCAAATCAATTGAGGCTTTGAGCAGACCTCTGAAGATCTGGCTGTGCAGTGAGCAGTGGGGTGTACCAGGTCTTCAGCTGTCAGTCCCCTCAGGGTCAGTAAGTAAATGTGTGCGTGTGTGTGGCCCCCAACAGGCACAGATGCCAACTCTTCCCAGGGACACAGTCTTCCCTTGCAGCTCCTGACTGCTCTCCCACCCAGGCATAAGGTTTTTTTCTGATATGTGAACTCTCTTGTGGAGTGGGCCTAAAATCCAATAGAAAGGTGTTGGTACCCATAATATCTGTGCCACTATTGCACAATTAGGCATGTGCTGCTTAGCATGTGGTATTTTAGCACACAGGGTCCATAGCTGAGCAGGAATGTTGCTGTCTATTCAACAACAGCCTTCACAGCCCCTTCTGGCATTATGAAAGCCACCCAGCAGGGCGGGAGTTTCCATTTGGTTCCAACTAATTTCCCCATGTCCGACAGTCCAAGTGCAGTGTCTTCAGCAATAGGCTCTTACCATCTAGTTCTGCCATTCAACCAACAGCAATAGCCTGCATGGTTCTTGGAGCTTCAGGGTTTCCTGGCCAACAATTCACAGGAGATAGTCTACCCTTGGCACAGGGATTTTCATCCAACAAACCAATGACCTCCAGGAATGTCTTTTTCCACCAATGTTGGGTACCATTTAGATTTAAACTCTTTACCTGTTTTTTGTTTGTTTTTTGTTTTTCGAAACAGGCTTTCTCTGTGTAGCCCTGGCTGTCCTGGAACTCACTCTGTAGACCAGGCTGGCCTCGAACTCAGAAATTTGCCTATCTCTGCCTCCCAAGTGCTGGGATTAAAGGTGTGCCCACCATGCCCGGCCTCTTTACCTGTTTTAACAACCTTTTATTTATTTATTTTGTAAAGCTTTCATTTGTAGGGATATTTTACCTGCATGTTTGCAGGCCAGAAGAAGGCATTAGATCCTTCTGGGACTAGAGTTAAAGCCAGTGGTAAGCCACCATGTGGGTGCTGGGGATTGAACTCAGGTCTTCTGGAAGAGCAGCCTGTGCCATCTCTCCAGCCCTCTATTTTTCCTTTCAGTTATCCAAGCCTCAGGTAGGTAGAAGTACCATCACACCTAGATGTCTCCATCCATGTTAGTGAAGTGGCTGCTTGTCACTGTTGTTCTCTATGGACATCACACATGATGCCTAGTTGGCTGAGACCCATGAAAATGCTTGTAAGAGACCTGTGGCTATGTATACACTAGAGAGCGAGTGCGTATTTTTCATGTCTCACTGATATCCTATTAAATCAACCTGCCAATCTTTCCCAGGACACATTGATTTATATAAGTGTCCATTTGGCCAGGTGTGATGGCTCAAGCCTTTAATCCCAGTTCTCGGGAGGCAGAGGCAGGCGGATTTCTGAGTTCAAGGGCAGCCTGGTCTACAAAGTGAGTTCCAGAACAGCCAGGGCTACACAGAGAAACCCTGACTCGGGGAAAAAAAATAGTGTCCATTTGTTGAGGCCATAATCAGAAACAGGCCTAGTATTTGGAGAGCATGTAAAATAGCAGAATATTTCACAGGAAGACCAGCAGCCTCAGCTGTTTTCTAATTTGTGTTGGCTTCCTTATGACCAGACTTTGTGTGGTCCCAGTGGGAAGCTTCCAAGGGTACCTGAAAGGAAATGACCCATACTTTGATCTACTGTGGGCTCCCTGTTTGGGGTGAGTAGACATGTGTATAGCATTCCCCCGAAGCTTTGTCACCAACAGAAAGAAGAGAGACATGGCCCTGCTGCTTCCCCACCCAGCTGGGCCCTCTCGGTCTTGATCCTAAATATAGTACCCAGAAGCTATCCTTTAAACCTTACACTCTCTGTGTCCCCAAGACTCCTCTGCTTACCACATGCCTCTGGCCTGGCTCAGACTGGGGCTTAGTCCTAATCTTGGGCCCAGTATACCACTGGAGTGCAGCTGGGGTAGGGAGCCATGGGGATGGGCACCTGTGGTTTGGTATCCTGGCCTCAGAAGGCTCCTTGACTGCCACTGCAGTGGTCGCCACTTCAAAAAAGAATGCTTGTGTGTCGCTGGTGTTCTCCTTCCTCTACAAGGTGGTACAGGTAAGGCCCCGGTGGTGGGGCTTCCCTCCTGCAGAGGGCTTTGGGGGTTGCACTCCCTCTTGGGTGGGTTTCTCTTAGCCAAGGGTAGGAGGTGGGGCAAGGGAACCCATTGTCTTTTTGGCTTCCTCCTGAGCAGGCCCACTGTGAACAGCCAGGCTTTGCCACCTCTAATTGGTAGAATATGATTGGGGTGCTGGGGCACATTTTTCCCCAAAGCTGGCCTTTCCCACTTGTGTGCTTCTGTGTTAGTGTAAAGACCTTTATTAGTCTCCTAGCTACCCATAGAAATGGAGATGCGCCTTGCGTAGTGGTGCACACCTTTAGTCCCAGCACTTGGGAGGCAGAGTGAGTTCCAGGACAGCCAGGGCTACACAGAGAAACCCTGTCTCGAAAAACCAAGAAAGAAAGAAAGAAAGAAAGAAAGAAAGAAAGAGAGNGAGAGAGAGAGAGAGAGAGAGAGAGAGAAAGAAAGAAAGAAAGAAAGAAAGAAAGAAAGAAAGAAAGAAAGAAAGAAAGAAAGAAAGAAATGGAGATGCTTGTCTACAGCCAGAGAACCAACGCTTTATGGGGATAGGCAGCAGTCTTGAGGCAGAGGCAGGGATCACAGGCACAGTTGGGATTGAGCACAGAGGCAGTCTGGACAGCTGAAGTGCTGGTACAGAGCCACTCCTGGCCAGTGCCTGTGGTCTGTAGTTCAGATCTTTGGTTTCAGGGTCTGTGCTGTCACCCACGGGTGCAATCACTCCAGCTGGGGTGGCCTTGGGTCTGGGCTGAGTCCCACTGTTCTGCACCTGGCCCAGGTCTTCTCCGAGTACTTTAAGGAGTTAGAGGAGGAGAGCATCCGAGACAACTTTGTCATCATCTACGAGCTGCTAGATGAGCTCATGGACTTTGGCTACCCGCAGACTACTGACAGCAAGATCTTGCAGGAGTGAGTACATGTGTACCCACAGACCCCCCCCCGCGCCTAGTGTCTTAGTTTCCAGTCCAACAGAGCAGTCAGTTTGTTCCTTCTGCCCCAACTGTTTTTTAGTTATTTTGAGATAGGGTCCTGATCCTCCTGGGCTGACAGGAGTAGGCCATGTGTCCTGTTTACTGGGGTTCCTAATTCTGTGTTTGTGTGGTACTGGGATTCAGCCCTGCAGATACTTCTGCTGAGCCAAGGGCTGGTCTTGAGTTTCTGCCGAGTGCCTCTGGGGTCAGGGCCCTTTCCTATAGGTATGCCCTTTCCTATAGGTATACCCTGTTTCTTCCACCCACACAAATGCAGTAGCTTTCATCAGAGCCCTGCCTTTGCTGACTGTACTGAACTGAGACAGTCTGTGGGAATCCCACCTGCAGAGGCAGAAACCAGCAGGCCCCATGCTACACTTTCCATCCCTCAGGGTGACCTAGGGTGCCAGCTCCCCACTTGACTGGGAGTCCAGGGAAAGCCGCTGCTCTGTTGTCCTGGTGGCACAGGGTTCAGTCCCTCCAGGTGCCCACAATGCTGACCACTTAATCTTCCATTCCCACCCCACACCAGTCAGTGCCTTGCCTCAGAAATGAAGTGTATTCGGCCCTCTTGCTATAGCATGCGTACTGTACCCCTCCTGGAGCCTCCTGATGGGGAGTTTCAGTAATCTTCCTCCTAGCTCCATCCCAGTGTCAGGGTGGAACGTTGTGTGTCACCTCTATAACTGAGCAATTTGGCCCACAGGTACATCACTCAGGAAGGCCACAAGCTGGAAACGGGGGCCCCTAGGCCCCCAGCCACAGTCACCAATGCTGTGTCCTGGCGTTCAGAAGGCATCAAGTATCGGAAGAATGAAGTATTCCTGGACGTCATTGAGGCTGTTAACCTCTTGGTAGGCTGCCTTTTCTCTTCCTTTCCTAACCTGCCATCTTTTCCAGGATGGAAGTCAGGGATAAAACTGAAACCCAGCCAGGCGTGGTGGCACACACCTTTAATCCCAACACTCGGGAGGCAGAGGCAGGC